>NW_005842622.1:442287-511901 GCF_000455745.1 Alligator sinensis | reverse complement strand
CCCCCCCAAAAAAAAAACAGGCTCCTAGTGGTCTCAGTTGGGTTACAGAGGAGATTTAATTTTTCAGCCTTTCATCTTCACTTTTTGAGGTAAGTTGCTAATAGGTAGAAGATAATATTATAACGTATGTATGGTGCATTTGCATGATGTCTGTGCTAGCCTGCTAAAGGGACCACAGCAGGTGCCATCTGCTCCCTGCCAGGCAGACACAAAAGTCTTCATTGGCTTGCGCAGATATGCTTCTTTGCACAGGGTTCAGTCCCTGTGCTAGGCTTATTCTGAGCTAGGGGTTCCAGTGGAATAAGGTACTTGAAAACCCTGCCTCAAAGGACAACAGAGGAGTGATGCACTCAGTGGAAAAGGGGATGGATGCCTAGGGGGAGATGAGGAGCTCCATCTACATGCAGGATGCTGGCACAGACCTGGTCTGCACTGCACCACAGAACTCAAGAGTGCACCCACTTGCAGAGCGGCTCTACGGCAGCCAACACACAAATTTCTGCTAGCAAATATGCATATCTGCGCAAGCCAGAGAAGACTTTTGTGTCTGCTTGGCAGGGAGCAGATGGTACCTACTGTGGTCCCTTTAGCAGCCCTGCTTTCCCAGAGTGTGCTTTGCACTGTGCTGGAGTAGTTAGTTCAGTGGAGTCATGTAGATCAGGACAAAGCCACATAGAGCAATCCACAGCCATTGGGTGTGCTCACGCTCCAACAACATCCTCATGGCCGCTCTGTCTACTGCTGGATCTTTTGTTGGCAGAAGCTCCCCAGTGTAGACAAGCCCAGTCTGTGCTGTTGTCCTGCTATAAGAATGAGCCACGTAAGAGGTTATCAGCCTGCTGCTGTCTCCAGATGGTGGGGTTGGTTCTTTTTAGGTCAAATGCTGGAGTTCTGTGTGTTTTGAAACTGGGTTCAGTCCCCAGCCAGAGTGCAGGTACCTATGAAGAGAGAAGTAGGGAATTCAGGCAAAATCCCATTGATTTTAGTGAATGCCTTGTCTGAATAATGGTTCTGAGCTGAACTGTATCATGGGGAAGAGCAGAGTTACTGAGGCTCCTACCAAACACAGTTGAGATCAGAATCTGGTCGTTGGTTTGGGAAAAACTTTAAAGTAGCTATCTAGACAGAGACATTCCCAGTGCTGGGAAAAGTAGGACAAGGACTTATAGCTTTAGAGAAGAGGACAGGGAAAAGCCAGGAAGATGTTGAGAGCAACTTAGTAGGGAGGCTTCTTTTTCACCATGCTCAGGAGGAGGTTGGAGATTGTGGAGAGGGGAGTAGAAAGATTTTGCAAAAGGCAGCCAAGGCAGACCAGATGGCCTGGAGCCAGCCTGGTCTATCCAGTTCTTTACACTACTGGGGAGATATGTTTTCAAAACTCACCAATCTGGTTGTCATAATACAGTAGTACGACACATTAACTCAGTGTTGAGTCTTCAGAAATGAAGTCTTCTGGGCCCTGTCTGAGCCCAGGTAACTAAAATAGGATGTAACTGGGAGCATATGGGTTTGTCCCTGACTCTATTGATTCATGCTAATGTTGTCCTCTGGGACACGGTGGATTGCTGACATACAGAGGCCTGAGCAAAGAGGGTCCAGCCAGAAGTCACAAGGCATAAGTGCTCCAAGTCAAGGTTCCTTTATGTCATACTGAGCTAACTTCCAGTGCACAGCTCATGGAGTGGGTATAGAGAACAGGCAGAACTCATTACATGGTGCTTCATCCTACCTTCCAACTATTCTGCATGCACTTCTAGGTTCAGACTATGGTAGGAGGAGCCTTGGTATGGAGGGTCCTGTATTGGTTCACCTGGGCATTGTACTACTTTTGGTGCCAATGAAAATCTAGTTGTCAGAGGCCGCCCGTGCTTGCCCCTACCTGAGGCTTCTGTTCACTTGTCCCTGGAAGCAGGGAACATTGACTCTTTTGCTTTTGGTCTCAGCCTGAACTAGGCCTTGGAGCTGACTCTCATTGGTTTCTGTTCCTCCTGGGAGTTGTCATTTGTTGAAGCATTGCTTTCCTTTCTCCCTGCAGGAAATGTGCTCTGAGTGGCCTGTCCCGAACCTGCAAACACCGCATCAAGCTGGGTGATTCTGGGAATTACTACTGCATCTCTCCATCCTGCAGGGCCAGGGTGAGTCCTTCAGCTTTTCAAGGTGCATCATCAGTGCTCATTCTAGAAAGCAAAATGGATTAACCCCTGGGACAACTTCAAGGAAATTAGCAGAGAGGTACCAGAGCTGAATTTGGCTCATGGGGTTGGGCTTGTTGCTCAGTCAGTTTATGTGAAGTGCTGCTCCTCAGGTTTTGTTTTTTTTGCTATCCAGTGGCTAGGATTGTGTCACTCAGCTAAGGTAACAGCAGATTTCAAAATGTGTCTTCAGTTTATTCTTCCCCATGATTTGATCCTTCATGATACTTGGGTTTGCTTTGTTGCACACTGTAATTTGCTTCAGTCTCAATGCCAGCTTTCAATGGAGAGCAGTGACTAAGACTTATAAAAACAGACTCTCCTTTTGCTTGGAGGGAATGGAAAAGGTGAAATGTTGTTTTGGCTCTGATTCAAGAAAACAGTTAAACAAATATTTAATGGTCAGTCCTACTTGGCAATGCACTTAAGACGCTCCAGGTTCAGCATGGGCTTAAGTGTCTGGTTGAATAGGACATAAAGGAGCCAATCATTTACCAGACCAGGCACCTCTGTCTGCTTGGGAATATTTATGGCAAAGTTCTGACTGTTTCACTTGAACAAAAAAACCCAGCATTTGTTTTTGGACTGCATTTGTTTCCCAGGAAAGAAGTTCACCTGTTTTGAAACTTCTTTTCAATAAGAAACAGTTGTTGCTTTCAACCATGGCCCAGTCTGAATTTTCACAGAGTTCAAATATTCTGGGTCACAAACTATTGTAGGACAGAATTTTACCTTCAGATATTTTAGTGAAGTTTTGCCATCCCTCTCATTTGTGAGTTCCCCCCACCCTGTATGCATCTCAACCCCTTTGTCTCTCAACATGAATTTCTGGTATTTCATTATGTACAAATCCATTCAAATTCTACCTCTCTTTTATCTCCCATTCCCTCCTTAACATACACAGAACTTCTAAGCCTCCCTGCATCCCTAATTCTCAAAGCACTACAGTGGTGTTGCAGATGAGGAGACGGGTTTAGAGGGGTCCTTTAATGAATCAGCAGTGGCGAGATTAGATCCCTTATTTTTCGGTCACAGTCTAACACTGAATCTATTGCCTCATGTTGCCTGCCTGATATAACTTTTTTCTTGTGGTGTACACTTATGTGTAAACCCTAGTTCCACCAAAGGCCACTGCCACAGTGGTACAGAATTCCAGCTGCTCCCAGTGGCTTCAGTTCCTGTAGCACATGCTTTGCACTTCTACAAATCAGCCATGCGTGTACACAAGCGGAGAAGTGAGGGTGCTCAGCAGTAAGACCAAGGTCCTCAGATGCCAGTAAATTTGCATTTACTTTGATGACCTGCGCCATCCTGTGCTGTGTCAGAGGCTGTTTTCAAAGGACTTTTTCTCTCTTGCAGATCACAGCGGTGTGTAATTTCTTCACTTATATTCGCTATATCCAACAGGGCTTGGTGAGACAGGACGGTAAGAGACTGGCTGGACTGTACCCCCACCACAGAGGGTGTGGGGTGGTTGCCCCCTGCTGGTTGTTGGTAGCTATGGCAAGGGCTTTTCAGCGCACCATGGGGATGGGATGGGCCAGGGCAGGCCTGCCCTCTTTCATTCAGAGATGGTTTAGTATAGGGTGAGAGAGGGCAAGAGGGGTTAGTTTGTCTTCTGGAAGGATGCAAGGGTCCAATCTGCCTGGACTGGAGAGGGTACAGAAAGAGTTGAGAGAGTAGCAAGAGGAGGAAGGTAAAAGGCTACTGGAGGGGACAGAAGTAAGGGAGAGAGGGAAGAAGAAAGAAGTGTGTAGGGGGGACCCTGCCTCACCCCATGGTCTGTACATCCCAATGCTTTAGGGATCTGTGCCTCAGTAGGCATTGCTGCCTGGCCAAGCAGTGGGGCCCTGCTCCTGTGATTTGCTCCAGTGCATACAGGCTGTCTTTGAGGGACATCATGCCCTCTGGGCCCACTGCTCTGGAAGGGAAGGGGTGGGGGTGGATGCCTCACAAGGCATTTCCCTAACCCTTCCGCCCCTTTTCTTTGCAGTGGAGCTGATGTACTGGGAAATCATGCGGCTGAGGCGGGAGATGTCCATGGCCAAGCTGGGCTTCTACCCCAACGAGATGTAGGCCAGGACGCAGGGGCCGGAGGGAGTTGCCCTTGCATGAAGGGCATGTGCTCTACTCCACAGACCCACTGACACAGTACATCTACACCAGCATGGCTCCCTTCCTTTTCTCTCCTGCTGGGAGCGAACCACTGAGTGAGAAGCACAAGTTACCCCTCCAAAGGCTTCGCTGCTGTTCAGCCAGTGACTGAAATGTGGACACCCCCGGAGCCGGGCAGGTCCTTGGTTCTCTGGGGTGAGGCCACCTCTGGCTTCTGCCCATCATGAACTCTATTCCTCCCTCCCTCTATGCAGCCTGTAGCTAGTTTTTAAAATTTTATACACAGTCTGCTTCTGTGGGTTCCCCGGCTCTTGCCCCCCCCTCCATGACAGGTCCTGGGACTCCCGTATTTTGCCAGTGGGTCCCTCCAGCACAGAACAAGAGCTAGAGAGGATCTTGCCCCCATCCATCCTTCTGCCTGAGAGATGCGTCTGCTACAGCCCAGCTGTGTGCCCAGCCCTGGCTGATGCCCCCTGCAAACACCAGCACCACACAATAACCTCAGTGAGATCCATGAAAAGCATGTTTTCCTAGTGCTTCCCTGCTCCTCAGTAAGGAGCCTGCAAGGGCTGCTTTTCATTGGCTGAGTCACAAAGAGGGTTTTGTTTCTGTTTTTAGCTCAGGATTTGGCATTTGGTGTTGTAATCCATCATTGAGCAGGCGTGGGGGTGGGAAGTGTTGAGTCACAGCCGAGACCCAAGCTCAGTGCCTGGAGGCTCAGTCATAATGCAGAAGGGGAAATTGCATAACAGAGAGCTGACCACAGCTATGCAGAGGTCAACTGAATTGGGCTGCATGCATCGCCTTGGCATTTCTTGCTGGGACAGCTGTGCTTTGTGGTGGTCCCTGCAGGTAGGAGCAAACCCTGCTGGGCCCCTCTGTTGCCCTGCTCTGGGCCACTTCTGCCCCATAAACCACCCCCAGCTGTGGGCAGGTGCCTTCCACCCATTCATGTTCTAGGCAGTGGCTGCAGACATATACCTTCCTGCTCTTCCATAATAAACCCCAGGTGCCCTCTCTCCACAGACCCCAATTCAGGCAGTTCCCTGCTCAGTGGCCAGCTGGAACTGCCAGACTACATTATGCAGCACAAGACCAGAAGGAAGTACTGGGTCACCTCATTTGGCCTTGAGTATAACCCAGGCCATAGATGTTACTTACCTCTGTAGTAGATCCAATCCTCTCCCATGCTCCCTCAGTTAGCTCTCAGCTAGTTACGCTACTGCATGTGCCTATACGAGACATCCTACCCACAGACCCCACCGAATATATGTAATGTCACTGGGAGGAGGATCCAAAGCGCTTCGAAATCCCCATAGCTCTGGATTAGGCCTTGCCTTGCCTTCAACTGAGACTACAGAACCTCATAAAGCTACAATCCTTGCCATAGGGCCCACTGTAATCGAGCTAGTAACTTCACCTGCTGTTTGGTCATCTCAGCTGCTGTCTCACAGTGCTACATCATCTCTTGCAGCAGTGCTGGGCCCTATCTTTCTGGAATGCAACTTTAATGGTACTGACAGAGCGGTGACTTGGCCCAGTGCTGCCTGGACCTGGATCATCTCAGCAGACTCTGTTGTGTCATCTCCTCTCCTAGGAGGAGCTTCTACAAAAATTACCATTGGAAAAAATCTAAAGGAAATGCATCTGAGTGAACCACCTTGGGTTTGCCCTTGGAGGGGGAGAGGGAATGGAGTCATAATGGTGGACCCTAGTGGCTGCAGAATTTTTGTGCGCCTTGGAGCATGCCTCATTGCATGAGAACCCCTGAGGTTTACAGGGTGAAATTCTCCTACACGGTGCAGATGCTGGCTGCACCTGCTGCTTTGCTGCCCAGTGGGGTTCTCTTCCTTACAGCAGTGGTTGCACATAGTACCGCTTGCATGCAGAGGGCAAATTAATATCTGAAATGTGAGCCCTCTCCGGGGGTGCAGCTGGGGAAACATGTTACTGGAAATGCTCCCTATAGGAATTGCTTTCTGCTTAGAACAGGGCTGGCTTGAAATGCAAGCAGCACTGGCACCTGGTTGTTACCCTAGGATTTTGCTTCCCCAGCCCAATGCAGCAGGAGTGCAAGCCCTCATTCCTTTTCCTGCTTTCCAGCAACTGGGTGCCCTATAATTCTATGGCTGATCCTGGCTGAAAAAATGAGTGGCTGTTTCCTCCAAATATGTTTACACTGTGGAGTACAGACTCAGAGGCTGTGTGGCTGGGGAAATTTAGGCTGGAGGCCAGATTTTGAGCTGGTGTGAGTCAGCATCTCTCTGACTCCAGCAGAGCTGTGTAGGTTGATGTCAGCTGAGGATGTGGCCTTGGATTTTTCCAAAGGGAAAGCTGGGAGCACCTTCCCCAGTTGCAGATTTTCACCTCAGGTAAATCCTTTCCCTTACAGCTCCTGTTGGGTCCATTTTTCTCCTTCACCTCCTGCCCTAGATTGCTATATAATATTGCTGTGCACTATTATCAGTTGCCACGTTCCACCCTGGAGGTGGCTGCATTTCAGCGGTGGGTGAGATGATCCCTCTGTGCGGTTTTTCTTATCATTTTGTAAAGCACTTTGGGATGAAAGGAGTTAGATGAATGCAAAGTGGTGTTGTTCTATACACTCTTGTTTTAAATGTAATACAGTTTGTTAGTTATTCTGAAGTCACTCCATTTAAACAGCAGCATGGCTGCACCCTGCTCTTTCTAAAAGGAAAATAAACATTTGCTATTAGTCTCCCCCAAAGCAATAATCACAATTTCAGACTTGGATTGGCCACATCGTCTGGGGAAAGGGGAGAAGTTTATTGGCTAAAAAGTGGTTGGTGGATGTTTGTTGGATTCAGTGTGGTCTGTGATCAGACAGTATGATGGGGAGGTCCTAGTGGATTGGCTCCCTGTACGCACATCCTGGTTTTCATACTCTTTCTTTAAAGCTTCTGCTGCTTGCCACTGCTGGCTGCATGGAGCTTTGGTCTCCCCTCACCTCCCCACCCCCTATTTTAAGGAAGAATAGGTCTGGCACTTCTGCTGAATATATCCTTAGCTCACTGTTCAGTTTGGATACTTGGAATGCTTGAAACAGGAGGTGCCATTGCAGCACTTGAGAAGTAAGCAAAGCATAGAAGAAACCAATATTGCATTGGTAAAAGGAGACCCCACCATAATGCTGCAGGAAATGAACAGTAATAGTTGAGTAGCTGTCTTAGGAGAATGTGCAGCTTTGTTTCCTTTTAGTGGCTGAAATGCATAGGATAGTTTTGAGTCAGCTGCATCCTCTCATCAACAGTATCAGCCGTTTAGCTTACGGGGTGCCTAGTCAGGCTTTAGTGGTGAAGGATGCTGTTGGCTGCAAGGGAGTTGGTTGCTTGTAGTACTTCGAGTGGAAAATGCTCTGTTCCAGTGACTCCCATCCTGAGTATTGTTTGTGCTATGTGCCCCTTCTGGAGTTTCGAAGGAGCATGGCAAGTAAAATGTGAGCAGGATGCTGGGGGAGGTCAATGTAGGAAGAAACATGTTACCCCAAAGGTTGTGTTGTGCTGCAGGGTGGGTGGGGATGCAGTCCTCCCATAGGAAACAGGCCACCTTGGAGGAGTTTAGACTATGGCCTGGAGGCTCTATGTCTGACTTGCCAGTCTTGGTGCCCTGTATCCGGGGTTTCTAAGGAACAGTTTTATATAATCAGCTGTGGAGCCTGCTTAATGCTTCTGACAGCCAAACACCTCTTGCCTTTGGCAGGAGCAGGAGAGGTCCTGTGGTCTGGGCTATAACAGCCAGTGCCCCTTCATCTGTACATGACCCTTCCTGCTGGGGAACTTCAGCACCATGGGACTGGAGTGTGAAGAAGCCAAGCCTCTGCTGCTGGTTAAGGCAGTGAGATGCTCATAGCTTGGTTTTGGGGATGGAGGCAGGAGACTGGGAACCGGAGTCAGATGTATTAATGGGGGTGCCATAGTCGGTGGCATAATGGGGTGGGGGCGATAGGGATAACCACTCCAGGTACTGACTTGTGTTTGTGTGTGCGGAGAGGAGAGGGGAGGGGAAAATGAAAAAAGGTGGCCGCTGCTAGCAGCAACACATTTGTATTCACAGTCACAGTGGCAAGTAGAAGTGGCTGCTTCTGTTTTGGTCCAGGCACCTGGCTGATGCTGCTGGCTATAGTCCCCCTGTGCTTGTCCATGTCGCTGCCGTGCACTGCAGCGAGGGGGTCAGGACCTTAGAAGCCGTCAGGCGGGTACTTGTGACGCTTGGAGTGGAATTAATTAGGCGGACGCTTATCGGTTGTAAAGCAAGATTATTTACTCACGCCGTCAAGGTGGTAAATAACGGAGGTCAGAGATACTTGGTTAGTTACAGCTTAGGGTTCATAGGTCGGTCTGCATAAGAGTTCGGTGGTCAGGCAGAAAAGGTCGGGCCGGCAGGTCGTTGACTTACGTCTGAGATTGGGTCGAGACGCAGTGGGGCACTGACAAGTGATCAAATTGTCAGTTACTCTGACACGTACATTCAGAGGTTTTTAAGGTGTGTGCGGAGGTCTCCCTTCATCTTTTTTTTTCTTCTTTTCCTTTGTGGAAGTGTATGTGGGTTTTATTTGTATAATAGCCAATTGCTTTTCGCCACGTCATAAATTTAATTAGAATCGCCAATTATCTAGCGGTCTTCGCTAGGGTGTTATTTCACAGGGCTACTCCCTGTTTTCTCTGACCAGTTATGATTTATGTAAAGCACAGAAGGCTAAGTTTCATTTCTAGTTAGTGTCGCAGTTATAAATCTCTTTTTGTTGACAAGCACAGCAAAGAAGCTGTTATTATCATTTTGTTAACCCTTAGTTAACCTAGTGTAGAAAAAAACTGCTTTGAATGGTTTTACTTGCTTGTGACATGGGCACTACTTAATTGGGTTGTGACAGTCCAAAGAAAGGAAAGGCCTCTCTAGCTCTGTGACATGACCTGTGCATCTTTGTTGTAGTAGGACCTGAGCTGAGATACTTTGGTGTTTAATCATTGGGAACCCCGCTCATCAAGGCCCAGCACCCCCAACACCTATTTGCAGGGTTCTGCCTGCAGTGCTGCTTGCAGTGTGCTGACCCTCTAGAGACCTGTTAGGAGACCTCCTTCTCCCCCTCTCCCCCCAATTTTCCTAGTCATACCAATGCTCCTAACATCCTGTGTCAGTGGGAACAGGGCTATAAGGGGCCTTCTAGGCTGTCAAATCCAAGCACCTGTGTTCATAGTCACTCATTACCCAAAGGTATTGCCCCCCCTTCCCCCCAATGGCCACTTCATGCCCTTGCCCACAACTGCCAAGAACAAAATCTGCTACAACAAAAACACCCTATAAAATGCTATAGGCAATAGCAGGGAGAAAGCTGCCAGTGCCCTGCCACTGCAACAAGGGGGAAGTAGATAGTTAATAGATGCTCAGAAGATGCTGGGAGATGGGTCATGCCCTGTGTTAGAAGAAGGCACAACTCCCCACACTGTAATAGGGGAAAAAATTTCTTGACCCCGAATTGGGCAGTTGGTTCAGTGATCAATTGGTGTGGTGGGAGTAGGGTCCATTGCAGCCACAACATCGACATTCCCTTCTCCATGAAGAGTTGCTCCTGGTTCACTCTCCCTGCTGAGGCAGGATTAGCTTGAAAGATGAAGTGACCGAGCCTCCCGCAGGACTGGTGGACTGTGCCAAGTGAGAGCATTAAACTCCCCACTGAGGTCGGGATTACCCAGCCTTGAGGGTTTAATTGGATTAATGAGGAGGTCATTGGAGGAAGAGACCACCCAGACTCTAGCTGGGCATTTAGTGGTGTGCTCTAGCACGGGCACATAAGGAAATAATCTCCCATAACCAATAACACAGTGTGTATGTGTTGGGAGGTCAGTGTAGCCTAGGCTGAGGTTGGCCTGAGCCTACTGCCGGCTAGATTTGCTCTCAGCATTGCCTTAGACCAGTGGTTCTCAACCTTTGTAGCCTCAAGGTGCATCTCATCAGACTCAAGGCACCCCTCTATAACTTTTGTGAATTGAGCAATGCCCCATTTCAAATGCTAATTCATTACAGTACTTTCCTCCTTGCAGAGAGGCCAGGCAGTGTTGATAGGCTGATAGTTGAGTCTGCCCCTATCTGCTTATCTCCTCACCCTTCCTGAAGCACCCTGGAAAGGATCTCCCAGTACCTCAGGATGCCCTGGCAACCTGGTTGAGCATCACAGCCCTTGTCTCCTTCCCTTCCTTAGTGGCATTGGTGCCAGTCACTACTGTGGGGACAGGGTAGGGTGAGTGTCTGCCTCAGCACCTGACACAGGGGCCTTTTGTGCCAGGGCTCTTTTTTCATGGGAGTTTGTGCTTGCGCTGGGGTCCTTTTGTAATAACTGGCCTGAAGCAGGAGGGCCTGGGGTCATAGAACCATAGAGAAGCAGGGCTGGAAGTGACCTTCAGAGGTCAACTAGTCCAGCCCCTTGCCTGAGGCAGGATCATGCCTATGGCCAAACCATCCTATGGCCATGACCCAACTGAGCCTTTGTTCCCCTTGAGAGGGGGCTGGGGCTACAGAGTTTGCAGAGAACACTTGCTAGGTAGAGGAGCAGCTGGGGCCGTGCCTGCTTCTCAGCTCCTAAATCATCCCTGAAACTTAGGAAGCTGCTTGTTTGAAAGATGCAGCTTTTCTCTCACAAAAGTGAAATTGGAGTAATCCTCAGGCCCCTTCCATTCACACTCCCTCTTGGATAGATCTGGGAGCTTGGTCGGTGCACACTGGTCCCCACCCCCAATCACAACCTATGTCTGGTGTGCCCACAGAGACAGCATAGCAGCCCCGTGCCAGCAAGCTTTTGCTCACCTGAAGGTTAGCTTGGGTTACTCAAACACTGTGCAGCAGATGCCATGAACAGAGCCAAGTGGTACATGTAGCTGTGAGTCAAGGATGGCAGATATACACGCCGAATCATCTGTTCCATCAGTATGTGGAGTTGGGTCTAGTCTGCTTTAAGAAAGCCTGAGCAATGGGTCCCCATCAACTTCCTCTCTGCTTACTATACATTCCCAAACTGGTCCTTCCAAACTGCCCGAATAGGATCACAGGACTGGAAGGTCCCACTGTGGTCCTCAAGTGCTGGTGTTTCCAGGAACCACTAACTGAAGGAATCCCCAAGGCAGCTACTTCAAGCCTTCTCCCACAGCCAGAGGGATAGCAGGGCAGCCACGACACATGCAGCAGCACTGGGCTGCTGCAGTACAGACAGTGGTGGCATGTTGAACCGCTGCTGTGATAGTGGCTACTTTTGAGTCCCTCAACAAGGGCAGTGCCCAGGGTGGCTGTCCTGGTCACCACCCCTTCTCACTCCCCCAGTTATGTTACTGCTCACAGCTACAAGGAATCATAACATCCCACTGAGCAAAGCAAGGGAAAAGAGGGCACTGGCACTGGAAATGGTTAAGGTTTCATCTTGGCTTAGCTCATCCACTCAGAAGGAGACTCCTAATCTGGTGATTCTTCAGCCTTCTCTATCATCTTCTGGCCCTGTCAACCAGGGTGGTTGTAGCTCCTCTTCCCCCTCCCACACCCTTCTTTCCCTCGTGCCAACAGTGAGCTAGATTTTCACTGCAGAGGTGATGTTGTGCTGTCAAATGGTTTTCATGGGTCAAAATGCAGTTCACAGGAGCAGAGATCCATGCTGATCCCCTTGGGCAAGGGAAATAAAAGTAGGAACTTAAATAACAACAGTCATGGAAGGACTTTGGCATGATAAGTGTGACTTATCATACTATAGAGAGTCCAGGGGATTCAGTAGGAACCTTGGGTCTAATTATACTTACTGCTACAGCTAAAGCTACAGCTACAGGGTCTTATACTGTAGGACTTAAGTAGTGTTGTAGGGAGCAATTGAGGCCAGATTTATCCTTATGATCCTAGTACAGAGTAGATCCCAGCTCACTTGAGCACCTGAGCTCACTTGAGCTGGAGCTGGGAGTGATAGTGGGTTTCATGGATACGTTAATCCTGTATGCAGCCACTCAGTGCCAATACTAGATATAAGAGGGCTATGGAGATGTCTTGCCTCCTGGCCAAATTCCAAACTGGTATCTCATTTCTGTCTTCCCAAATTCCCCCCAGTGTTTTTGTTGGATGGGATATTGCTCATGCCACAAACTAGTACCTGGTGTTGCTGTGCGCTGTTGAACAGCTCATATGTGCTGCACCAGAGAGAGAAATATTTCCATAGTTGTAGCAAGGGCCAGGCCCCAGGGGTGGCTGTAATGCCCCCTGGTGGCCATGCAGCTCCTGTTCCACCCTGGCTCAGAGGATATCCTCCCCTTCCTCCCACCTGCCTTGCCTTGATGTAAATATTTACTCGGAAAAGAGAAGCTGCCCAGGGGTCCCAGTGAGAGCCCTCGCACACTAACAGGCTGCGCTGTACTACACTAATTGCCTGAAGGGCAAGTTTCATAGCCTCCAGCTTCCCCTGTAGTGACACCCATGCCTCACAGATGTTGCTGTCCAATCAATCTGTCTTGCTGGGGCCTTGGCCTTTTCATTCACTGCCCCCTTTCTCTCGCTGAGCCATCTAGACAAGGTCCACTGTGCTGGACCTGGCTTCTGGGCTCCAGCTCCTTTCTTGCCCTGCTCTGTGCTGGGCCTTCCAGCCCTGCCTCCACTCTGCTCTGTGCTTGGGGCTCTCTGGCCCTGTCTCTGCCCTCTCACATCTATGGGCCCCTGACCCTGCTTTATGTCCCTTTTGGGCTTGTGTTCCTGCCCTCTTGGTCTCAGGCCTGCTATTGCCTGCTTGAGTCCCGTGCACTGCCCCTGGCAGGGTTGCAGACCTCACACACCTCTCAGGCACTAAATTGCAGTGCACCCCTCAGGCATCCCCTTGTTGCCTTCTCATCACCCCCTTGCTAGCCATGACTGATCCACAAGCTTAAACTTAAATGGAAACATAAGCACACTGGCTACAATCTAAGCATCTAGCTGGGGTCATCTAGACCCAGCCCTCTTTCCTGCCTATGCAAGGGGTCGGACTCGATGATCTATTGAGGTCCCTTCCGACCCTAACATCTATGAATCTATGAATCAAACTCTAGGCCCGCTGGCTGTAACCCAATTCTAAGCCTCCCAGCTCTATAACTAAATCTTCCTTGTCTGGGTTCTGTGGCCCAGCTCCCTGCCAGCTTCATCCCCTTGTTTACAGCTCCTAGGTATAACAGGATTCCAGCCAGTTGTTCAGCTACTGCTCTCTCTCTGCAGGGCCAGACTGACTGCCCTGATTCAGACCCTGGGTTTATATATTTCCTAAACCCAGTCCCTTTCTGGTTAGGTGACTTCCCCAGACTGGCTGCATGTGTGCTCTTTACCTTGATGGACCACTTACTGCCTAAGCAGCAGTGCCTTCTTGCTGCCTTCCCTCTTACAGCTGGCTCCTGCTAGTTGCCTGGGCTCTAGCTGCTGCAGTTTCTCCTCTCTAAGCACCCTGTTAAAATAGTATAAACCTGACTCCCACTGGCAGGGTGCTTTGGCATCCTTCAAGTGCTCTGTACATATAAGGTTATTCATTAATCTTAACTGTATGTGATACGTGGTAACCTGTCTTGGACAGGACTCTCACTCTGTTCAGCACAATGTGGCCCTTTGGTGTAATGATGATAACAGACAGTAATGAATAGTTTGGTTATTCTCTATTCATGCACTAGGTGGCACTATGGATTAGGTAGCCACATCTCCCAGAAGCAGCTGGATTATAACTATTAACTCTGGGCAAATGATAGGTCTGATACAAAGTCATCCCATTGGGAAGCTAGTTATAAAGTCTTGAAAGATTTAAATTAAGCCCCCAAAATCCGTTTCTAGCCCTGAAAATGAGGCACGTTTGCCGAGGCATTTGCCACTGACACTTGGCAGCTCTAGCAAATCCACCTGCATGGCATTGTTCCGAGGCTGGCATTTCTAGATGGGTAGTGCTAAAGTGGTGATCTATAGTGGATACCCGCTGTTCACCCTCCCCCAGACATGTTAGCAGTGTATTGTTTCCATGTATACTGGTGGGGGTAGGTGATCCTGCCTAAGATATTTATATCCATTGTGTGGGGCCTGGAGCTACTTGCTTAGCAGGCACCCAAGGAGCTCACCCTCTTGAGTACTGGAAGGAAAAGGCTGTGCCACGGCCCCATGCCAAGGAGCCACATTCCAGTACAGTGCCAGCAGCTTGTGCACCGCACTAGGGAGCTGCTTTTCAGGCTGTGCTGGAGTCTGGGGAGTGAGTGGGCCTTTAGCAAACCTATGCAGGGGATTGTCAAATCTTTCGGGGAGAGCCAGCTGCTAAACTGCCCCTGTAAACACTGGCATGCTTTGGTCCTGACTCCTCTTCAGGCTGAGTATTACAGATTGAGAGACAGAGCTTCCTTGGGATGGAGTAACCTTCATATCAGCATCATCTGGTGGGCTGGAGCCTTACCAAGCTGAAGCCTTCTCCTCTCAGCATGGGATCCACGCTCACTAAAATCAGAGACTGAAGCACTGGGGAGTGGTAATATCACTGTGCACTTTGCAAGCATGACTACAGTCTCACATGCCTCCTGGGAGGTAGGCATGAATTATTGGAGCTGGGGAAACTGAGACCTGGAGAGGTTCACCACATTGGCTTAGTGGCAAAGCAGTGACAGAGTTGGGAACACAGCCCACAATAACTCTGATGTCCAGCCCCTTGTCCCCATGCTACACATATTATCTCCTCACATGCTCCTTATGGGAACAATTCTGGCTGCAAAACAGCCACAGTCTGGGTACAGCAGCCCCAGGGAGCTGCTGCTGCCTACCACAGTCTGATTCCTAGGGCTGTCTCTTCTACAAGTGCACTCGGTGTGGCCCTGATCCTGCATCATAGGAGCAAACAGGAATTCTGTCACTGATTTCAACTGAAGCAAAATCATGCTTCCCTTCCCTAATTTGGTGAGAGTGCCCCTTGCTGCTGCAAGGCAGGTATATCCCCTGCCTATGCATCCCATTTTAGGCAAAGGGGGGTGGGGGGTCACTCCTTCCCACCAGATCCACTTTCCTTAGTGAGCTTTCATGGAAAGGGGAACAAATGATAGAGGAAGTTGCTGGGGTTCCTGTTGTAGCACTCCCTCAGTCACAACAGGAAAAGGCTAATGGTGACTTGGGCAAAGTGAAAGGCAGCCCAGGTGCAGATTCATAGATGTCTGAGACGGGCAGGTGAGCGGACCTGTTCTGGCTAGACTGAGGGGGCAGATGCATCTGAGTGGTTTTAGAGTCTAGGAACTCAGGGCTGGAAACTTTCTAGTTTGTAACCTATCACACCCTGGCCATAAAGCCTGGGAAGGGTGGCGATGCAGGCCCTAGACTCACAGTGGGCTTAGCTCTGTGAGGTCTGTGGAGGCCTTTGCACTGTCTTCAGTGAAGGGCAGATGAGGCCCATGCTGAACAGGCACAGGCAAGGACAAAGGATGGTAGGTAGGCTCTGAGGGAAGCAGACACCTTGGAAGATGGATACTGTCTGCCTCTGTCTCCAGCACTTGTGCTGCTTTAGCAATGGCAGATAGTTGTGCCACTACCCCCTGCTGGCTCCACTATTAAAGGTGTGGATCTCTGACAGCGCTGAACACCTGCACTTTCTTCTGGAGTGAGTTATGAGTCTGGAAGCTGGGGTTTTCCAGGCTGAGGGCTGTTTCTTGTCCAGGACTATTGAACATTGATCCTTGCATTAGCTTCCTTTTGCTGCACAGCTTTATCAGAGGGCTCCTGTGATTAGTGCTGCTCCGATCTAAATCTGTATGAGGGATAACACTTCTCAGTGTGCAGGGTTGCCAGCCCTTCTCTGGCGTAGGCAGTTCTGCGGGGCAGCAGGACTGTGTGAGAGAGCAGTTGAAGAGCATGTGGTAGGAGCTTGGGGCCTCATTCATTTCCCATCAAAATCAATGGGAGTCAGCTGGCTTCAGAAGGAGTTGGGTGTGGACCTGTGTGAGCAGACGCTGTGCCAGGCACTGTGCTGTTGTGGGCTCATCCCCTGAGCTGCAGATGCGCTCCAATGATCTGATGGTCTCCGTGCTCTGTAGGGGCTGAGCTGCTGGTGAGTTGCAGGGATTTTGTTCTCTCTCAGGAACATCCTGAGCAGGACTGCAGTCCTAAGTACTCAGTAGGGGTCATTAAAGCAGGAATCTTGTGTTCACTTCAGTTACTTCAGGGCTGAAATCTGGCTCCTTCCATGTGCTATTAACATGAGCAACTACATTAAAGCTGCACTTTGAGGCAGTCACGTAAACATAAATTAAGTGCCTTAGGCGAGGTTGTGTTTTCTCAGAAGCAAAACTAGCAATGTTTGAGTGTTAGCAGGGATGAGAGATGGAGAATCATATCTGACCCTGGAGATTCAAAAGCTCTGGATAATGTCCCCATAGCACCCCCTCTAACTTGGAGGTATGAGGCTGGAGCCTTGTTTGTCTACTCCTAGTTACGCTATGTTACTGTAGGCGTGTCTACATGTACGTTTAAGCACGACTAAATTTAATGAGCATTAAGCTAATGAGCATTAAGCGATTTTTGGCAGGTGTCTACATGTGCAGAGACTTGGCACTACATTTAGTGCCAAGTCCCTGCAGCCCTGCCATGTACCCCTAGTGGCTGGGCAGATCCGGCACTAGTGCTAGGTTGTGTCTACACCTGCATTAATGTGCTTTGACTAAGCGTGCTAATATTTGATACTTGCATTTGCAGGTATCAAATTTAGGCACGATTAGCCTCATTTTGCCATTGTTAATGCACATTAAGGACCCACATGTGTAGATGTGTGCGTGTAATGCACATTAAATTTGGCTAATCATAGAAATCATAGAAAATTAGGGTTGGAAGGGACCGCAGGAGGTCATCTAGTCCAACCCTCTGCTCAAAGCAGGACCATCCCCAACCAGATCAACCCAGTCAAAGCTTTGTCTACCCAGGTCTTGAAAACCTCCAAGGATGGAGCTTCCATCACATCTCTGAGTAACCTGTTCTAGTGTTTTACTACGCTCCTAGTGAGAAAGTTCTTCCTACTATCTAACTTAAATGTCCCTTGCTGCAACTTGAGACTGTAGCTCTTGTTCTGTCATCTGCCACCACTGAGAACAGTCTATCTCTGTGGTCACCAACCAGTGGATCTCAATCCACTGGTAGCTCTCAGAGCCTCTTGGAGTTGATCCAAGCCTGAGGTGGGGGGCTGAGTGCCTGCATGCATGCACATGTGCACCCCAGCCCAGCAGATCAGTCTGTGGGGGAGGGAAGGGGCAGGGGCTTGATTGAGGCCCCCATGATGAGTGACAGTGCTGTAGAGGCAGGAGCAGGGGTAAGTTGAGTGGGGCCCTGGCTGGGTAGGACTTACCTGCTGGAGAGGCATGTCCCCAAATAATTTTTTCTTCCTCTGCCTCGATCTGCCCCCCCACCTTCCCACCCCACAGACTTTCCGGTGGATGGGTGGGGAGGGATGACGGCAGCACACAGTAGATCTTGGGGTGCTTTTAAATGCCAAAGGTGATCTACTTTAAAAGGTTGGAGACCACTGGTCTAGCTCCATCCTCTTTTGAACCCCGCTTCAGGTAGTTGAAGGCTCTTATTAAATCCCACCTCAGTCTCCTCTTCTCTAGAGTTAATAAGCCCGGTTCCCTCAACCTGTCCCCATAAATCATGTGCCCCAGCACCCGAACCATTTTTGTCACCCTTTGCTGGGGGGGTCTCCAATTTGTCCACATCCTTTCTGTAGTGAGGGACCCAACCCAAAACTGAACACAGTACTCCAGATGTGGCCTCACCGGTGCTGAATAGAGGGGAATAATCACTTCCCTTGACCTACTGTCAACACACCTACCAATGAGCCTTCTTGGCAACAAGGGCACACTGCTGGCTTGTATTCAGGTTATTGTCCACTGTGACCCCCAGGTCCTTTTTTTTTTTGCAGAGCTGCTGCCAAGCCAGTAAGCTCCCAGCCTGTACCAGCACATAGGATTGTTTTATCCCAAGTGCAGGACTTTGCACCTGTCCTTGTTGAACCTCATGAGATTCCTTTTGACCCAATCCTCCAATTTGTCTAGGTCACTCTGAACCCTAGTCCTACTAGGATGTACTACTCCCCCAGCTTCGCATTAACGTATCTTGTGTAGATGTGCCTTGTGTTTCCTAGAAGCAAAACGTGTTCTGGAAAGCAATATAACTAATGTTAGCAGGGGGAGACTGAATACCATGGGAAAACTGAGCTGGAAAGAAAAAGATGAAGCCAGAAGGTGGGAGTATTTATTTCAAGGTGCAGAAGGCCAGTTAAAACATGGAATTAAAGCCCCTCTATTGCACCCTTGTCACAGACTCAGAATGTGTTCATGGAGTCTGTTTGCAGATGGGGGATGAGAAGAGACTCTCTGCATAGAGCAAGGTTAGGATACACTTACAAAAAGTGTTTAACAAGATAACTGTAGTACAGAATAGGTGTGAGGTGTGCTTAGTCTTTCAAGGAGAAATTTTGGCAGGAGGTGCACAGAGAGGTCTGCTAGGAACAGCCATGGGGTGCAGTGAATACAGAAGAATCATTCTGTCCTGAGAGGCAGTTTGAGAATCATACTGAGGAGCATGTGAGGAAGGCATATTGCTAGACAGAGATGGAGAGTCCCCTAAATCAGGAGAAGTTTGAAGAGCTATCCTTCAGAAATAAATTTGTAAATATTTAAGGCCTGAGTTGGAACAGCAGCCAAAATGGGCATGCACCATTTTTTCCCCCATGTTGTCCTAGGTGTCTCCTTCTTGCTACAAAACAGGGAATGTCCGACTCCTTGGTGCTGGTGTCAGTACCAGGACAGAAGTCCTTAATGAAGGTGCAGGCTGAGGGACCTTCCTCTTAGTGAAGGGTAGGAGATGGAGGCCCCTATGAGAGCCCCCCACTTCTCATAGAAGCCAGCATCTTCAGCCTGTGGGTGAAAATAAGTATCTAACCAATGAGGCCACACTGCCATGCACCCTGCTGCTGTTCACCCTGAAGCTGATGCTGCTCACTTGCTTTCGAGGTCACTGCTCCTGGACACAGTTCCCTGCCCATCCATGGCCCCATCCCATCCACCTGGCTGAGTGCACCCTGCCCCCGGTTCTGGCCCAGTTTTCATGCAGACCTCACCCACCTGCTCTGTCCAGAGCACCTAGTGGTGGCTGTGGGGCAGACTGGCAGTGTCAGCTGGGCAGTGCAAATCGCTGCCATGGAGGCTGCTGGGGAGCCAAGCCCGGCTGCTATGCCACCCCTGCCCTACTGCACACCCAGGGGTGGTGGAACCAGCTGCATGCACCATGGCCTCGGTTGCCCCCTGCAACCGGGCTGGGCATGGCTGAGGGCCAACCATGGGCTGGAGAGAATTCCTTCGTGGGCTGGATTCAGCCCACAGGCCATATTTTGCCCACCCTTACTCTAGGTGCATCTGTATCCATTTGAATGGGAACCGGGTTGCCTTCTCAATTGTCTTTTTCCTAAGTAGTCATCAAAAACCTACAGGAGTGACATTAAAAAAATTCTTGCTTGTGGCACAGAGCTAGCAATAGAGGGCTATTTGATGATTGCCTGTTTAATAGAGAGCATTCAAACTAAAAGATGGCTATCACTCTAGGCAAATCTGAATTTCTGGACTGTGGTAATTAAGCAATGGATGATCTGGTGGGTGATACTGATCACCTGAGGCTGATCTGGGAGCCACCTGACAAAGGGAATGGGAGATTATAGAAGAAATAATTTCTTACTGGCCATTTTAGGGGGAGAGAGAGATTTTGGAAGGAAATGGGCTGCAGAGAGGAGAAAACAGAGACAGACAGAGAAGGATTCCATATTTCAGAAGGTCATAGTGAGAGGAAGGATCTTGGACTCCTTAAATGACTTTAAGCTAAGCTGAAGTAAAGCTCATGAAAGATGAAGGAACTGAGGCAGAGATGTGTGTAGAAGTTCATTGTTTTGTCTACAGCTGTATATCTCTTGTGCTAGCTAAAATAAATAGTGACTGGCTTTTTGAGCGCCTGCAAAATCTGTGGGTCTGCTGATGTCACGTGCCCATGGGATTGGAGTGATGGGAAACAAGGCTCTGGTCCTGAGCTCTGGTCCAAACTGAGTTCTGGTCCTGAGAGCCTTGGGCTGCTCAGCCAGGTGGGTTCACTTCCACGAAGAGGTACCAGACAGCACCTGTGCTCAGCGAGTGGCCCAGAGCAGTCGAAGGATGGCGGTGAGCTTATTCAGACAGAGAGAGGTCTCAGACCTCATAGCTGTTGCATGCTGAGACCCAAGCACAGGAGCCTGCTGAGTGTTTAGCAGGGAGAGTGTTCCTAGGACTGACACTCTGAGGCAGGGTGACAACACAGCAAAAGTAATGAATGCAGCAGTAACAGTAATGCAGACAAAGGCAAGGAGAGCTGACAAGTTGCTTTTCTTCTCCCACAGCCTTAGCCCTTCTCATTACTCTTTTCTACCCCTCCCCTCACCTCCATTTCCATCCTTCCCCCTGTCTCTCTCCCATCTCTGAGCAAGGATCAGACTAGATAAGGGCTGTCCAACTTCAAGGCGGCTGGGGGCTGCATGCCCTGTGTGTACAGGGATGTGTCTGGGGATGGATTAACGCAAGGTCCTCAGATGGAGAGCCTAGGAGGACCCCCAACATAGTGGGGATCTACAGCTGTATGGGGGTGGAAGATACTGTCAGAGCTTTAGGAATTACTGCTGGGCCTGGAATGAGCTATGGGCAGAGCACTGCCTGTTTGCCCCACCTCACAGCTGGTGGATCTGGCTCTCAGGAGGCCAATGCTGCTTTTTGAGACTCAGTGCTGGCAGCTGAGAGGCACTTGAGAGCTCTTCCAAAGTGTGCAAGCCTGCATAAATGCACCTATCAATGTGCATTCACATGCAGAGGGGCTTGGATGCTGAGGGCTGCTGTTTGGAAAGGCTTCTGAGTCCCTCTTTCCAGCAAATGCCTTTCCTTCCCTACCCTGCAATGGTAGGCTCCTGAATCTGCCTAGACTAGGTGCACGCATATACACCTAAGTGCTTGTGCCCATAACTGTATATGAAGGAGTGTACACACACATGCACACCTGACCAAGGCAGATTCAAGAGCAGGTGAGAGAAGTCATTTGTGGGAAGAAGATGGGAAGATTGCAGACTGGTGGATCCATGTGGTATCTGTAATGCTGCAGCCTACCTCTGTAAGAGCCAGACCTTTTGATGCACCCTTCCAGAACATGGGTCAAAGCCCACCAAGTGGAGCTATAAGCCCCCCTTGATGAGGGGGGCCACTAAGGGCACATCACTGATCTCTTGGGACAACTAAAGGACAAAATAGGGATGGTGGCAGAGCCCCCTTCCTGTCCAGGTATATTGACAGCTTGGCTAGGGCCAGGAGGATGTTGGCCAGGACCTTTAAGAGCTAGGATACCTGGTAGCCAGCCCTATTCACTCTGCCCTGATTGTTATACCTAGGGCTCTCTGGAGGGAAAAAACCTAACAGTAGAAGGCTGGTTGTATTTTTTTTGTGCTTGACTAGAGCCTTCGAGCTGGCTATGAGGTGATAGGAGGAATTGTGATACTAGGGCTGCCCAGCTGAGAAGCTTGGCTCAAAAAGGAGCCATTGAGGGGAGGTTCACATGGCTGCAGACAGCAGGAGAGCTGCCTGTCAGATGAGGAAAAAGAGCAGGAGAGACAGTGCCTTCTGGAAGATTTGAGGCTGGGAGTCATGAAGGGCTGATGGAAAGCTGACTCCAGCTGCTTGAGATGAGAGTCCTGGGCTGCAACCCAGGGGAATGGGTGGATTTGGGGGGTCCCTGGGTCAAGCCTTCCTTCCTCCAGTGCTAGAGGATACTGAAGACTGAGAGAGATCAATGGGTGCTAACCTGGGAGTTGGTCTGAGAAAGCTGGGTACAAGCAGGCAAACCGCTTGATTGGGACCAGCAATTTCTGGTGTCATAAGGAAAAGCGAGGGGTGGGCAGCGTGGCTCTTCACATCACTGGGACAGGGAGTGGGGTGTGTTGGGCAGTGAATGAAAATAAGCCCCAAACATTCCCCAAATGGACTGTACCCATAAGGACATCCAAGACCTCCTTACCTTCAGTAGGGAACAAGGGACAAAAGGAAACAAATATCAACTGATGTTCAAGATAATGTACACCTCCAGAAAAAGGGGGCAGAGGTTCAGGCTAAGCAAATTGAAAGGAGAACTTGAGCAGGGAATCCTAGACCGTGCTCACTGGTCTGGGGCTGAGGGAGCTGGAAGCTATAGGAGCCCTGCCTGGCCACAGGAAAGCAAAAATACCAGGATATGGGCTGTGCAGTCACAGAGAACATAGAAGATGGCTGTTCAGGGTAGTGCCAGGAGGACCTTACTGCTGAGGTCTCTGGACTCAGTGGGACCTGGATGAGGTGTTAGAAAAAGCACAGCTGGAATCTCATCGGAGGCAGAAGAGGGACTGATGCCCTTCATATAGACATGTGCCAGCATTGTCACCTAAGTGCAGAAATTACTGGTTTCAATTGCTCCAGCACCGTGACTGGGCTAGCTCCAAGAAGCCACCAGACTGAATCCCTGGTGGGACGCAGAGCATGGCTGAAATGTAAACTGGCCTACCTGATGGGTTTGTTGGGAACCACAGATTTGGACAAGTTCAGGTCCCCCCATGCTCATTGTTCTCTTACTATCTCAGTTGTGCGGTGAAGGACCTACAAAATACCCATTGCAAGATGGATATCAAACCTACTAGCAAATGAATTGGGATCCACTACCTTCTTCTGTACAGGACACTAAAAACTCACTGTATGGCAATAGCTTTCAGTGAGGAAGGGTTTTGGCTTGGATTTGAACAGCAAACCAAGGGCTGAAGGGCTCTGGAGCTCACATTCCCTCCGTAGCTTTAACCTCTGGGGAACCAGGGGGAGATTGAGTTCAGTTATGCTCTGAGTAAACTTGGCTGTGTGAATTTAATGGGAGTTTCACTCACGCACCAGAGGACAGCACAGACTCTGCCACTGTATTTGAATAGTCTACAGTGCTCATAGCTATTGCATTTATTGATTCTATTTGTCCTCAGCTGTGCCTTAAAATAGGGATAGTGCTTGGAAATAAGGTGCTGTGCCTGCTGGACTGGTTTGAAATTTAATGAGCCCTGCAGACATATATTAGTTCAAATACCTGTTTCCATACATGTATTTACCTTGTGCAAAGGCCAAATCAACAGAAAGTGTTCCTTTGTTTTTCCTGCTCCCTTACTAATCCTTTTTCCTGCCACAAAGAGCATTCTTATCAAGATTTTTATGTTAAGTTTGGGGGCATTTCTTACATACATTGGCATTTATGCTGCTGCTCTCCCCCGCCCCCATCCTGAGACTCTGTCAAGATAAATGCACATCAGTGTGATTTTTAACCTCTTTCCACAGCAGCTTGTGTCAATCCATGTGAGACATGTGGTCACCCATTGTAATGTGATGAGAAGTGGCCAAACATATGGTTTCTCCTGGTGTGGCATTGGCTTCCTGGATTCATCAGAATGAGACCTGATGCCAGGGAGAGCAGCATTTCCAGATCCAGCTCTGCCACTAGTTCGCTGTATGATCTCAAGTATAGTGCTGGTTGTTGTGAACAGTACCAATACAGCTGTCAGTGCGCACAAGTACATGAGCGCCTCTGTGCCTATGGTTGGATGCAAAGAACTGGGTCATGTCACTTTATTAAGCCACAAGCCCCTTTCTCTGCACCAGCTTCAGTGTTCATGACTACACTTGATTGTCACTGAGTTTGCATCAGAGCATGGAAGATGTCCATGCTGCTTTTGTGGTGCTCTTGAGAGTGCTGCTAAGAAGCACATCTTACATACCTGCTCTGCTCTGCATTGTGAAGTTACTTGCAAGGCAAATCCTCTACTGCTCCTGAGCTCTCTGGCTCTGCTGTGCTGGAGAGCAGTTGCGAAGGTGGCCCTGTGGGGAGCTTCACTGCCTCATTTGCTGCTTTGGTGCACGCGGACCAGGCATGAACAGGTAAGGCATGTGCCTCAGAGGTACTCTCTCACAGCAGAGGTGGTTTAGACACTCTCATGGGGTGGGAACCCAAAAAGGGGATGGCTTTGCACCTTGGGCAGTAGAGACCAGGAATCTGTTTATTTGCAATGTACTTCTACCGCTAACTTTCTTTTGTGACCTCAGGCAAATCAGTCACTTCACTTCTCCTATCTATCAAATGGGGGCCATAGTACTTCCAAGCTGGTGTGAAGTGATGCCACAACTACAGCAGATGAAAGCAAATACAATCACTTCACTGTTACTTTGTCTTCTCCTACCCCTGGTTCTTATTGTTACATCTCATCGCATGTTTGTGTTGTAAACTGTTCAGGGCATGGAGTGCTTTATTAGAGGCCCAGTGCCTAGCCAAGTGGGATTCTGCTTCCTGATTGGTGCCACTATGACTATTTTAATAATAAATTAAGTATTACAGATCATTCTGGGTGAAACAGTTCTAGGGGTTATTCTGTTACAGTGCTGCTTTATCTTGCAAGTGGCTGAATAACACTGTGGTGAGAATGGGGAATGGAATACTTAAATTACTTGAGTTCTTTTCAGCCCTAGATCTCAAATGACTACATGGATTATAACAGGGGGACAGGGGCTTCTGAAGCTGCAGCAGAGAGGTCCCCAGGTGGAAGAAGAATGTGCATTAAAGACTGGCTGCAAGGGAATAGGCAGTCAGGGACCCATAGGGGTCCTATTGTGGGGCAAGCTGTCTAGCAGTTGGACAGTAGGGCAGAGCTCTGGTCAGGCAGCAATAGCACTACCATAGCTCCGCTGGAGAATGTCATTAAGCTGCTCTGGAGTCTGAGGGGGACATACCTGTGGCCAGTTGGGAGACCACTTGCCCAGAAAGAAAGGAGCCCTGGGGATGTAAGCCTGGGTCCCTGAGGCAGAGGGACAGTGCATCCCTGAACTCAGCAGGGAGAGGAACTCTTGCCTGCTCAGGCTGATGGGGAGTGGGAGTAGCAAACCATGGCAGGTGCTCACAAGGCTGAGACAGCCAGAGAATGGGGAGGTGGTTTGATATAGTCTGATGATCCAGAGGGGGAGTGTTTGAGTTTGAAGTGGCTGCTTGTATTTTTGAGCAGCTTCCAGAGCTGCTCTAATTAAAGCACCGGCAGCATCATGTGTATTCATTATCCTGTGCTTCAAAATAGCAGTGCGGGCACTTTCACTAAAGCTTGTTTGATTAATTGAGTCTGCTCTGATGCATGCTAATTAGGACACATTGGAGCAGATGTCTGGCACATGTATAGGTGCCCAGAGAGGACTGAGGTTTAAGGCTTGAAAAGCAGGATTGGGGGTCAGTTGGATCTGGGAGGGACCCATTGACCAAAGACAACTAAGGCTCACTCAGGGACCCTTGGGGAGCCTCCCTTTTACAACAGAAAAGAATTCTATCAAGGCATAGCAGGAAAGAGGAAAAGGGAGGGTCCCTGAGGAGCCAGAGTGGGTTGGGAACTGCGTGGCCACCAGAGGCATCACAGCCACCCCTGGAGCCTCGTCCTGTCACATGGACAAATATTGTTATTCCACTTTAATGGCTAAGGAAACTGATCACAGAATAGAGAAGTGTTTTGATCACTTAATTAATGCAGCCAGGATAAGTTTATGGAGTGGATACAGAAAGACAAGTTCTGGCTGTCAAGTTAGAGGGTGTGATATGTGGAGTTAGGTGTGCTCTCCACAGGTTAGAATAGAATAGAGGGTGCTTGATTGTTCTCATGCTTCTGGGTTTTGCTGGTTGCTGCGTGGGGCTGGGAAGGAATTTTTCCTCCTTCTTTTGCTGCAGGCGTCAGGATTGTTTTTTGCCTGCCTTAGAATCATTGAGTATTGGCTGCAGTCAAGGCTGGGGATTTTGGCTGACGTGTGCCATTGCTCCTGATGTGACTAAACCCCATCAGTTTCTGATTAGGGGCTTTTACCCCTGTTTAGGATCAGACCAATTGTCATATTTAGGATCAGGATGAAATATTGCCCCATGATCAGATTGGTTTTTGCCTTCCTCTATAGCGGGGGCATGGTCCTTTTCTTTGCATCTCTCAAGTGCATTTTAACAGCTGTTGCAGTGGCAGGACACTGACAGCCCTTGTTGCTCAGCTGTACCTGTGGTAGGTTAGGGTGCTTTTGGTGTCTTGAGGCAATATGCCTCGCACTTGTGCAACAGGGTTGATTGTGTAGTTTTAGAACAGCTTAGACAAGGACTTGTATGGGATGGTCTGGATAAGGATGATCCTACCTCAAGTAGGAGGTTGGACGTGATGATCTCTGGAGATTCATTCTAGCCCTACATTTCATAGAATCATAGAACATGAGGGTTGGAAGGGACCTCAGGAGGTCATCTAGTTCAACCCTCTGCTCAGAGCAGGATCATCCCCAACTACATCATCCCAGCCAAGGTTTTGTCTAGCCAGGTCTTAAAAACCTCTAAAGATGGGGATTCTACAACCTCACTGGCTAACCTGTTCCAGTGCTTTACCACCCTCCTAATGAGAAAGTTCTTCCTAATGCCTAACCTAACCTTCCCTTTCTGCAACTTGAGACCATTGCTCCTTGTTCTGTCATCTGCCACCACTGAGAACAGTCTAGCTCCATCCTCTTTGGAACCACCCTTCAGGTAGTTGAAGGCTGCTATCAAATTCCCCCTCAGTCTTCTCTTCTGCAAACTAAATAAGCCCAGTTCCTTCAGCTTTTCCTCTGAAATCATGTACCGTAGCCCAAAAATAATTTTTGTTGCCCTCTCTGGACTCTCTCCAATTTGTCTACATCCTTTCTGTAGTAGGGGGCCCAAAACTGGACATAGCACTCCAGGTGTGGCCTCACCAGTGCTGAATACAGGGGGTGAATCACTTCCCTTGATCTGCTGGCAGTGCTCCTACTAATACAGCCCAGTATGGCATTATCCTTCTTGGCAACAAGAGCACATTGTTGGCTCATATACAGCTTATTGTCCGCTGTAACCCCTAGGTACTTTTTTCAGAGCTGCTGCTTAGCCAATCAGTCTCCAGCCTGTACCAGTTCATGGGATTGTTCTGTCCTAAGTGGAGGACTTTGCACTTGTCCTTACTGAACCTCATGAGATTTCTTTTGATTCAATCCTCCAATCTGTTGAGGTCTCTCTGAATCTTAGACCTACCCTCCAGCATATCTACTATTTCCCCCAGCTTGGTGTCATCTGCAGACTTACTGAGGGGACACTCCATCCCATCTTACAGGTCACTGATGAAGATACAGGACAAAACCAGGCCCAGGACTGACCCCTGAGGCAGTCCACATGACACCAACTATCATCTAGACATTGAGCCATTGACTTTATCCTCTGAGCCTGATGATCCATCCAGTTTTCTATCCACCTAACAGTTCATTCCTCCAACCCATACTTCCTTAGCTTGCTTGTGAGAATATTGTGGCAGACCATATCAAAAGCCTTGATAAAGTCAAGCTATGTCACGTTCACTGGTCTACCCGCATCCCCAGAGCCAGTCATTTCATCAGAGAAGGCAGTCAGGTTGGTCAGGCATGATTTGCCCTTGGTTAATCCATGCTGACTGCTCCTAATCACCTTCTCTTCTTCCAAGTACTTAGAAATGGCTTCCTTGAGGACCTGCTCCATGATTTTTGCAAGGACTGAGGTGAGGCTGACTGGTCCGTACTTCCCTGAATCCTCCTTCTTCCCTTTCGTAAAGACGGGCGCTATGTTTGCCCTTTTCCAATCAGTTGGGACCTCTTCCAGTCACCACAAATTTTCAAAGATGATGGCTAGTGGCTCTGTAATCACATTAGCCAACTCCCTCAACACCCTCAGGTACATTTCATTTGACCCAATGGATTTGTACACATCAGCTTTTATAAATAGTCCTTAACCTATTCTTTTGCCACTGTTGCCTGATCACCTCCTCCCCAAACTGTGGTTCCTGGTGCAATAGTCTGGGAGCTGACCTTGCCTGTGAAGACTGAAGTGAAAAAGACATTGCATACTTCAGCTTTTTCCACTTCACCTGTCACTAGGTTTCCTTGTCCATTTAGTAAGGGACCCACACTTTCCCTGATCTTCCTTTTGTTGGTGACATATAGAAACCCTTCTTGTTACCCTCCATGTCCCTTGCTAGCTGCAATTATAATTGTGCATTGGTCTTCCTGATTTCATGCCTGCATGTCCATACAATGCTCTTATACTCCTCCCTAGCTGTCCAAACTTCCACTTCTTGTAAGTTTTCTTTTTGTGTTTTAGCTCACCAAATAGTTCTCTGCTAAGCCAAGATGGTCTTCTGCCATACTTGCTAGTCTTCCTGTACCTAAGGTTGGTTTGTTCCTGCGCCCTCAATAAGGTTTCTTTAAAGTACAGCCAGGTCTCCTGGACTCCTCTCCCCCTCAGACTGGATTCCTATGGGATCTTGCCCATGAGTTCCCTGAGTGACTCAGAGTCTGCTTTTCTGAAGTCCAGGATCCTTGCTCCACTGCTTTCCTTCCTTCCTTTCTTCAGGATCCTGAATTCAGTCATTTCATGGTTGCTGCTGCCCAAGTTGCCATCCACTACTATATTCCCACCCAATTCTTCTCTGTGAGGAGCAGATCAAGAAAAGCATGGCCTCTAGTCAACCTCTCCAACACTTGCACCAGGAAATTGTCCCCTGTACTCTCCAAAAACTTTCTGGATTGCTTGTGCACTGCTGTATTGCCCTTCCAGCAGATGCCAGGGTGATTGAAGTCCCACAAGAGAAACAGGGCCTGTGATTGGGAAACTTGTGCTAGCTGTTTGAAGAAAGCCTCATCCACCACATTCTGGTTAGATTTCCTGGCTTCAAGTCACGCAGATCATACTTTATCCTGAGAAGAACATGATGAGTGAAGGGGTGGAGGTGAAGACAGGAGGTCAGATCTACTGCAAAGAGCAGATCTGGGTGCAAAGGCTGTGTTGGAACTTGGGATTGGAACAACTAGGGGGTATGTCATGTCATGTCATGTCACGTCAGGACCAAACTGCACTATCTAAAGCAAGGGTGCTCAACTCCCGCATGTGGGCCATATCTGACCCCTAGCACTGTGTAATTTGGCCCATAGGGCTCCCCACAGGTCTGAAAATTTAGTGGTGGGGGAGTGGTGCCACTGCTTCCCTGCTGCCAATTTTCCAAATTTGAGGGAGCCTCATGGGCCAGATAGCTTGGTTCTGTGCAATGGCTCAGGCCTGATCCCAGCGCATGGGGCCGGGTAGGGACAGTGTAGGGCCTTGGAGCCCAATCCTGGCATGTGGGGCTGATCCCAGTGTGTGGGACCAGGAGGAGGAGGCGCAGGGCTCAATACTGGTTTCTGGGCCAGGTGGAGGCAACATGAGGTCCAGTCCTCTTGCGGCGGACCCAATTCAGCCTACGGACCAGCTCCACACCACTCATCTGGAGCCAAAAGGTCAAGCACCATTGATCTAAAACAACTTAGCTGCTGCAGGGACAGTAACTTCAAGCACTTGGAGGGGGCTAATGTGCTTGTGTATGTCTGTGGTGGGGATATAAGTGGACTTTAAGATAGGTTTTGAGAAACAGGAAGAGAGAGAATGAGATTACAGGACCTAAATTGCTTCCTGACCACCACCCCTAATTTCCCCAGGGTTATCCTTTCTATCCCTCTCCTTTTCTCTCCCCAAAGCAGAGATAGAGCCCGGGTATCCTGGCTCCTAGCCACACCTCTACTTGCTAGCCCTTTAGTGCCAAGGCAGAGCTATGCAGGCAAGAAATAGTATTAACACTTAACTTGTGACTACTCATAGCACATTTTAACTTTTAACACTGCTTAACATTCTACAGATTTAATATGGTCTAAGTGTAATGTGTAACTTCAACCTTTAATGAAATGTCTAAGTGCTGTTCTATTCCACCCTGCTCAAGTCCTTGGAAAAATAGTTAATTCAAAGGGTATAGACATCTAAGTGGATTTGAACAATGAATAAGTGAAATAGAATCTGACCCCTTAACTGTGGTGTACGGAGGAAACTGGGCTTAGGGGCATACATGGGAATGAGAAAGGGGGTGTGTGTGTGTGTGTGCGCGCCATCTATTTTGACTCAATATGAAGTAAAGCAGCCTAGAAAGGTAGCCCATAATGGTTTGGATGATCATGGCCACCAAGGGGCAGTTGCTTGCTCGCTATACTTTCTCGGCACATACTTTATGCAGGGAGCTACAAGGAGATGGTGTTGGGGTTGAATTATACCAGCACTACCCCCAACAAGGATTCCCTCATACGACCAATCTTAGTGGTAGCACTGATTGTCTGATAGAGCAAGACATTAGTCTTTTCATTTAAATAAAGGCTATTGGGATAGCAGCCAAACTGATAAGAAGCTGATAAGAGCCAAAATGTAAACACCACCCCAGCTTTCAAGGCAATTGGACTTTGTGCTGGATCACCTAACAGTTCTGGCTCATGTTCATAGGATTATCTGGGGAGAAAGAGAGCTAGAACATTTGCCAGAGTAAAGTCACCCCATTAGGATTGCCTACAATTGCCCTTGAGAGGTGAGGGAAGTTTTTGACCATGTTTACTGAATGGATATAAAAAGGCTTTTCAGATCTGCACAGGAACCAAACCACATTGCCATTTGCCTCTGAAGTGGGAAAAGGGAACACAAAGGAACGACTAGAGGGGTGCACCTGTAAAGAGATGTCTGTAGTCTAACACTGTGCTTAGCATTTACATTGCAGTAGAGCCCTGACCACTCAGGGTTTGGGGCACTTGTGTTAAACACTGTAAAACATGCAAGAGAACTCGGTTCCTGTTTTGCAGTTTTTACAGGCCACTAGTTACAGGTGAGTAACCCTTAGCCACAAACAGCATGTCACTTTTGAAACAGAGACAAGAGACATATCTATACCGGAAATGTGGGCTGGAATTTCTCACTATTTCTGCCTCTGCTACATCACCAGTGGATGGTAGCCATGAGCCTCTGTGTAGACAAGGTACCAGTAGCTTCCAGCAGTTATAAGCTTTGTCAGGTAGACATGTGTTAAGCAGATTTTGGTGGTATGCACCCATTGCTTTGAGTCTGGCCTATATTAAGCTTCCTCTGGTGGTAGGAATGTGAGGGCAAACTCCTACAAATCCCAGTATAGGCAGGTTTAATCAGATTAGACCTGAGTCAAAGTGACTGCTGAAAATGACTGACTCTTGAGATTTGCCTTACAAAAGGCATTGATTTCTCCTGGTACAACACATGGTGTTGACAGTGATAATCTTCCCTGGCAGTGATTTCTCTAGAGCTGCCTAGACATTCCTGAATTGGCAGTGTCGCCAACCCTCCCAGCTTCCTTGGGGTTTAACAACAGTTTAGCCATATCTGGAGTGAGCCTGGCTATGACTTGAGAAATGCAAGCTGTTGTAAAAATGTCAGTTCTGACTAGGAAAAAAGCCTTTTAGGCAGTTCTTCCTCTGCCCTTAGGATTCAAGATGAGTTCTGGGGATAGGGGATGTTTAGGGAGGGGTGGGGTGAAGAGTTTACCCCCATTCTCATGGGGGCAGTGGGTGGTGGAGAAGGAAGCAGAAAGCTTCCCAGGAGTTTAGGGTGGTTCAGCTCCCTTCTCACCTCTCTGTTCTCCAGAGCAACTGGTCCATCTACTCCCTGTTCCTCCTCCTTTGCGGCAACCTCTGCAGTTAGGAAGTGGAAGGAAAAAATCTCTGGAGATGCCTACATGCCACCAGGCCTGCAGACAAGGAGAAAAGAACCTTTCTAGGGTGGTGTCCCATCCTTTGGTGTGGGTATGATGAATCCCTTGAAAATACTGGAGGAGCATAGCTGGAGTGGGGAGAGAGGGGGAAATGAACTATGTGGAGCTGGGTGAGGAGCTGAACTTAATAGTTGGGCTGGGTATCAGGTTCTGTGCCCGTGGCAATAACATGGGTCAGCTGCATCTCAGCAGTGGCAGCTGGGCCAGTAGCAGCAGTGATGGCTGTTCTTTCGCCCCACCTAAGTGGGCATCCCAGCCTAGGGGCCAGTTCACTCCCCCTGTTCCCCCCGCTCCATTATGCTACTGGTGGGCAGATGTGCGTAGGACAGATAACTACTTAGCTAGCATTCTGTGGGAGAAGTGGGAAGCTGAACCTCACCCATGATAGCTCTTGCAGTAGGGGGCTTACATCACCTTGCCTTACGCACTTGACACAGCTGACAACACTAATTGTCACGTGCACTCCCTGAGGACGGGCAGAAGGTGTTCAAAATTCCAGGCAGACTAAAACCCACTCTCTTGCCTCTATTTATTTGTTTTTAAAAGACTCCTTTCAAATGCTGGGGAATCTGAAATATGAAAGACTGGCAATGCTGTTATCCTTACAGGCCAGACTTTTTGCAAGCACATATGGGTGTGTAGACAGTGGCTACATTATAAAAACATGTTGCACTACCCTTCCCAGTTTCATATTCTGGCTTTGCATGCCCAGCTGTGTGCACACAAAGCCCAGCTCCTTGATGCATTTGTCCAATGACCAAGTCATGGGGTGAAATGCATTCCCATTAGGACCCAGTGCAACTCTTGTTTAAACTGGCATACATCTGGAGTAATTGGAATGTTGTCAGTGGAGTTGCTCTAGATGTTCACTACAGTAAATGAAAGAAGGATCTGACCTTAAACTATTTAACATCCATATACTCAGTTAATAGGGCTGTGCGAGTCAGCAGCGATCTGATCTGGCTTCGGATCCAGCCGCTTCGGATGGCCGCAATCTGATTTGCATCTCTGGACCGGGTTTCCACCTCGATCCGGCTGAAGTGGCTCTGAAGCTTTGGAGTCGCCTCGGAGATCTGGCCATAGGGTATAATGGGGAATCAATGAAATGTCTATAACTTTGTTGGTTTTTGTCCGATTTAGATGAAATGTTTAGTGGTGGTAGACTCAGCAGAGAGCATAAAGCCTGCCAAGTTTAAAGAAGATGGGTGGAGGGGGTTGGGGGAAACTGTACCCCAAATTCTTGAAAGCAAAACTCCTGTCACGTCTGTGTTACAACACAAGGGGGGTGAAAACTGCAGGGGTGGTAGCCTATGTTGAGGCCACAAAGCCTGCCAAGTTTCAAGAAGATCAGTGCAGGGGTTTGGGGGAACCTGCACTTCAAGCTGTGGACAAGCAAAACTCGTGACATGGGTGACGCGGTGTGTGTTAAGGCGCAGTGGGGTGACAGCTGCAGGGATGGTGGCCCCTGCTGAGGCCACGACGCCTGCCAGCTGTCGAGGAGATCGGTGCAGGGGGGTTCTGAGGCCCTGCACTCTTAGCTGCTGACACGGAAAACTCGTGCCATGGGTGCTTGTGGGACTGACTGTGTCTGTCTTGGGGTAGTTGATTGTCTGTATTGATTCTTTCTTCTCCTTAGTCTGGTTTTGTAGGTACTAATTGATGGCAATTAACTAGCTACATTAGCTAGGTCCTGTGTATTGAGCTGGTCCCTGAATGAATCGGACAGCTGGCAGGCATCGTGGCTGCAGCAGGGGCCACCATCCCTGCAGCTGTCACCCCGCTGCGCCTTAATGCATGCAGTGTCACCCATGGCATGAGTTTTGCTTGTCCGCAGCTTTAAGTGCAGGTCCCCCCAAACCCCTGCACTGGTTTTCTTGAAACTTGGCAGGCTTTGTGGCCTCAGCAAGAGCTACCACCCCTACAGTTTTGACCCCCCCGTGTTGTAACACACAGATGTGACAGGAGTTTTGCTTTCAAGAATTTGGGGTACAGTTTTCCCAAAACCCCTGCACTGATCTTCTTGAAACTTAGCAGACTTTGTGGCCTCAGCATAGGATACCATCACTGCAGTTTTCACCCCCCTGTGTTGTAACACCTAGACATAACATGAGTTTTGCTTTCAAGAATTTGGGGTACAGTTTTCCCAAAACCCCTGCACTGATCTTCTTGAAACTTAGCAGACTTTGTGGCCTCAGCATAGGATACCATCACTGCAGTTTTCACCCCCCTGTGTTGTAACACCTAGACATAACATGAGTTTTGCTTTCAAGAATTTGGGGTGCAGTTCCCCCCCAAACCCGTGCACCAATCTTCTTTAAACTTGGCAAACTTCATGCTCTCTGCAGAGTCTACTACCCCTGAAAATGTCATCCAAATCAGACAAAAAATAACAAAGGCATAGATATTTTATTGTTTCCCCATTATACCCTATGGCCGGATCTCCGAGGCGGCTCCGAAGCACTTCGGGGAGCCGAACGAGGCAGCGCTTTGACCCGGATGTGCTGCTTCGGACCCCGAAGCGTCCGAAGCTTCTCCGGATCCTAAGCTCTGTCCGAAGCCTCGCACAGCCCTATCCATTAAATAGATGACACTGCAAGTCAACTGCTTATCTGGACTGTCTCAGTTGGATATGCAATAGTCAGTGGTTTTCAAACTTCCTAAAATCACAGAACACTTTCATATGACTGCTTCTGTTGTGGGACCCATACCCCTGGCTCTGCAGGCTGTGGGAGCCATGCAGAACCAGGCAACCCAGCAGTGGTGACATACCATTTCCCAGCCCACTCTGCCGTCATTCCCAGTCTCTTTGCAGAACCCCTGATGAACCCCTAATGCAGAACTCCAGGGTTCACAGAACATACTTTGAAAATCACTGCAAATAGATTTTACCCACTGCAGTGTGACTCAGATGGGAGCTGTCCTTCTTTTGTACTATTCATACAAAAGTTTGGACTATTAAATCTAGCCATCACAGCCCTTCTCACAGTTGGGACACTACAAAACTGTTTTAAACAAAACCTTTAAAAATTGTCTGGACTTTTTCTCTCTCCACTTTTCATTATAGTTGTTTATCAATTTGTGTTTGTGTGTATATTCATAACAAATAAATATATATATATATTATTGCTAGGAAGAAAAAAGGTCTTCTTGCCAATACATACATACATACATACATATAGGCAAGAAGACCTTTTATCTTCCTGGCAATAGTTTTCTTTCTCCATATGTGATTCTTAAATGCCTTCATCAGAGCCATGCAATATTCTCTGCTTTCACTATGTGAATAATCCATTAGGAAAGAATGCCATAGTCAGACAAAGCAACTGAAAAATGTTGTTTCTGATATTATTTCTGGGTATCAGAGTTGGGAACAACCGGAAGAGTCTTGGTTTATACCTTATTCCTATTGCAGTGCTATCTAGGGCTGTAAAAAGACATCTTATTAGATGCTGGCCTGATTGCACAAGGGTTTGACTGGGATCAAAACAGGTGCAGCACATGCATTTACATATCACTCTTCTAAGCTACATTGCTGCTCTGCTGCTGGTAGGTGACCAGTGAGAGCACACTGCCTAGCTGACTTGGCCCTGGAACAACCCATAATAACCTTACAGTGGCAGCGGTTGGTACAGGAGAGGAGGGAACACGCTGATGAGCATGGAGGGGAAGGAGAGTGGTGCTGAGAGCACGGGTGGGAGTTGGGAGGTTCTTACTTGTTTCAGGGTTTTAAAAAAGTCCCCAGCTTCTGCAGCATGGTCTGACAGGGTGGGGTAGGGGGAGGCTGAAAGCAGGAAGTGAAGCCACCCCTGCAGCCTTGGTTGCTTCTTCTGCACCCCGTTTACAAAACCCTGGATACACCCATGCACAGGCACCTAATTGTTCTGGGAATGATGCTTCTGGAAAGGAAAAGGTGGAGTTACCATTCTTTAATTTGGTTCCTCCCCTTAGTTGGCCACTGTGTCTAAGAAACTCAAAGCCTCAGTGGCTCCTTCGAGTCATAGTTCAAATGCCCTTTTTAAATCTGGGATCAGAGTGTTGTTATAGCCATGATGGTCCAGAAAATATAGGCAAGGATTTTTGTGATATCTTTTATTGGACTAAAAGTATAGTTAGGAGAAAGGTTAGACATGCTTTTGGCTACTAATGACCTTCCTCAGATCTCTGCCAAAGAGCACTTGTCTAATCTTTGTGCCAACTGTACAGTTGGTCCGATAAAAGAGATCACAAAAAGTGATCTTGCCTCTGGTTTGCATCTGACATTTACTCATCGGTTGCCAGCAGCAGATGTTAGGTTTGTGACTGGTGCACTAAGGGTGGCGTTCTATTCCTTCTTGGTCATCTAAGCGGTCATTTTTTTGGTTGTCTGCATGGCATTTTTGCCACTTCTGCGCAGGTAGAAATTTTATTCTTGGGTACATAAGCCAACATGTGTAGAATAATCATGTTCAGTAAGCTGTGCTCTGGCATGGTGTGGACATGTAGCAGCCTTCAAGACCCAAAAATGAACCTTCAAGACCCATTGAATAAAATGCATAGATAGTGGGTGCTAGAAGAAGTTCCTTCTGTCTTTTCCCCACCAATAACTGAGGAGTCCCACGGTCCTGGCTCCATACTGTCACCGCTCCACAATTCTGGCTCCAGCTCCACCCACCCATCCCACTCGTGGAGGCCCCTGCCTGCACCCCTATCACCATTCACCTGTGTCCTGCCTGCGGGGGTCCCAGGCCACTCTCCAGGGAGACTCCACCTACCTACCCACCCATTGCCCTGGCAGTGGGTGGGGGGCAGATGAGCCAAGGCCAGATAGGATCAATTGCTCTCCCCTCTCCTGCCATGCTGTGGACCAGGCTGAGTCAGCTCTTGGTCCCTGTTCCCACCCGCCCTCACCCCAGCCTGCAACAACTCACCCAAACTTCTTAAGCGGCCCTCCAGCCCAAATAATTGCCCATCCCTGCCTTATGATGAGTGTAAGCAAAGCAGTTTTCATTTGGCAAGAATGGAGCTATTACACATGTTGTTTTCCACTTACTGAAAGGATAGAGTAAGCACTTTATTGCAGAAGTCAATTGATCAGCTAATTCCAAAATTATAAAAATCACTAGTGATATAAGTAACCACCACCAAGGTGTTGCTATTTAAGAAAAGTTGTTCCCTGAGAGGGTTCTTTCCTGGAGCCTTGCTCACAGTGAGGCAAGCTACTGTCCTCCACCCACTTTTTTCCAATGTCTGTATTCAATGCAAAGGGCAGAGGCTCAGTTTCAGGAGTGTCTGAGAAGGGGCTAGGTAATGCCTGGTCTGTAGTATATATGGATGTGTACAAGCGTTCACAAAGCATGAAGAAAAAAGATTTTAAGTTAGGCAATTTAGTTTGAGTTACCCTAACCTGCATCAATAGAGCAGTGTGCAAACATTTGTCATTGGTGGGGAGGTCTGCAGGTAATCTGCACTGATGACAACCCGCAGACCCACAGAGGGCCCTTTTGCACACATCCCAGCATGACCTGTGGCCTTCTCAGGCTTCTGAACATTTTCCAAGTGCAGCCAAGTGCCTGAGCTACCCTTAACTGGCTGGGTACTATGGGGAACCATGACCCTCTTCTCCCGCCCTGCCTGCCTGCCTGCACAGACCTAGCTCTGGCTCCTCCTAGCCTGTGTGGAAGCTTTCAGAAGAGATATGGAATGAGCGCCCTCTCTTGTTAACTGCTGTAAACACATCAGTTTCTCTGCCCACATCCTGCCACAGGGCCCTACCACACGCACCCAAGCCCACAGACCCAAGAGATGCAGCATGTACTTCTTGCCACCCTACATGACTGTCATCAGAAGCTGTAGGACATTGCATGTGCCCACCTGGAGATGGTCTGGCAGATGATCATGGTGACATGTGCCTTTCTGCCTATGACCCAGGAGCCTGGTGTCCCACATGGGGCCACTTACCACACCCTATGTCTACCAGGTATCTTGGAATCAGCTGATGATTTTCACATGGCTGACAAAAACAAGGCCAGCCTGGATGCCATGGCCTCAGGTGCTCTGGCACCACCTCCAGACAATTTAGTGGTGGCCTGGGGCCTGCAAGACCAGCATTGAGTGGTGGGAGTGGATCATCCTGGGCACTTGGGACAACAATCAGTAGCTCAGAAATTCCAGATGTACTGAGCCATCTTCACAGACATTGTTGCCTAGCTGCCCCCCTCCCCACTCCTCCCCCACATTGAGTGGCAGGACATGAACATCAGTCAACTCCTGACTCCCAAGAACTAGGTTGCCACCCCTGACAGTCTCTGTTCCATCACCAACCACTTTGGTGCGGGCAAGGCCACTGATGAAGCAACTGTCCAAGCGGTATGCCTGGTCATCCAAAATGTCCTGGCAAATCGTTCCAGCTGCCACATGGACCCACAGAAGGTCATCACCAGCTTCCACTGGATGGCCTTCCCCAATTATGTGGGGGACCATTGACAGCACCCACATCTCCATCCTCTGCTCTTCCCAAGCCACCCAAGAGCTCATCAATTATGAAGGCTATTTCTCCATCATGTTGCAGGGTGTTGCTGACAACTGGGGACACTTTAACCACTTCTCTGCCTAGCTGGGTAGGCAGTGCCTATATGATGCCAGGGTCTTCTGGAACTCCACCCTCCTTCAGATGATGGAGAATGGATGCTATTTATGTCTTTGGGGCCCCCAGCATTGAGGCCAGCAGCAGTGCTGTAGCAACAAAATGTGGCACCTGGGGCAAAGCCCACAGTGGCAGTCCACCCTTGTGCCATGAACAGATCGGGCGTGGGGGGGAGCACGCACCCCCCACCATGCTCACCCAGGAGTGCATGCAGTGGTGGGAGCTGCCCTTCCCCTATCCCCATGCTGCCCCAAAATGAGCTGCTTGTAGCTCTTCCCTGTGCCTTGCCCTGACTGGGCAGTGCCTATTGGCACCCCTTCACTTCGGTGTCTGGGGTGGTCATCCTTCTTGCCCCTCCTTGCTACGGCACAGGTCAGCGGTGTTCTTGTCCCACTCTCATCATTAGGGATCCAGCCTATCCTCTCCTCCCTGGCTCATGAAGCCATACACGGGCAACCTGGACCACAGAAAAGAACACTAACTACTTCCTCAGCAGGTGGTATGTGGCTGGAGTGCACCTTCAGATACATGCCTCAAGGCTCACTAAAGGGCTTTGAGCATCTGCCTCGATGTGTGGGAGGAGTACCTGCTACACCTCATCACCACCACCTGCATCCTGCACACCATCTGTGAGACCAGGTGGGAATTTTTTGTGAGGCCTCATTGGAGGAGGTGTGCCATGCTGACCAGGCATGGCATATTGAGGACACGCAGCACCCAGGGGCCATCCACAGTATACCCCTGCCAGAATGTGTGCTCTCTGAACAGCTGGACCAGCAGGGAGTTCAGGGCAGGTAAGATGGTCCTTGTGCTCCTCTGAGGGACCCAGACCTCCTTGCCCACATGCAGTAGGACCTAGTCTCCTTTTGCTGGGATACTGGGCATGTGACCCTTAACTATGTGTGGGGCCTATCTCATGTTCTGATACTGGGACTGGCAAGTGGCTATGCCCACTGTGGCTGGAGCACTCCCCGGCAGCAGGACCAGGGTCCTGTGGTATGGAATTGCTTTGTTGTGGGTCCCCTGCATGGTAGGTGTGTACAGTGTTACACATATAACATCCATCTATAGCATAAGTGGCTTGCTCAAGGTAATGCCCGCCATTTGATAGAGTCAAGAACTGAACCAAAATCTCCTAATAAAGTCCCCATTCAGGGCCTAAACCACAAGACTAGGCTTCTTTAGCCTTAACACTCTTCTCTTTTGTTTGAGATTATTAAAGCCTGTTGAACTGGGAGAATACAGATGAGAGAACCAAATAAGAATGCAGAGGCAGATCCACAGGGGATGCAGTGGAACATCTGCATTCTCCCTTTCAGACCATGTTGTGGGAGCAGTCAGGGACTTGCTTTAAGTCCCAAAGCGGATAAGAATGTCATCCCTCTTATTCCCCTTCCCTCCCCTCCTTGCTCAGTGACATGTCCTGTCCCATCCTGCCCCTGCCCCACCACTGCTGCCTCTGTCCCCAGCTTCCCCAGGGGCAGGGAAGCTCAAGACTTGCTTGTGCCCTACTCTAGCCAGACTACATGGGGAGCCTACAGCTGAGGACAGCAGCAGTGGTGGTGTTGGGGAGTAGGTTCCTCCTACCTGTCTGGTCCCTCCCAGATGAGAGAGTCAGGATGGGGCCAGAGAAGTCCACCTGCTGCTGCCACTGTCTCCAGTCAAGCCCGGCTCAGTGCAGCCACTCCCTGCAAGGTTAGCTGGGGCAGTGAAGGAGCAGCTGAGACAGCAGCAACAGTAGGTGGGTCTCCCTGTAGCCAGAGGCATAAGTAGAGAGAGGGAGGGAATGGGACAGCAGGGGAAGCTAGGTGATGCTGAGCATGGAAAGGAAGGAAGGGGGTGCAAAAGTATGTGGAGGGACTGGATTTTTACCTGCTTTAGGGACTTTTAAAAAGTCCATGGCTGCTGCTCCCATGGCATGGTCTGCCCACTCTGGTGGGGGAGGAGGGAAGCTGTTAACTGGGGTGTTCATCTACTCCTGAAACACTGGCTGTTGCTTCTTAAAAATCTTGGATCCACCTATGTGAGAATGCACCTTCTCCCACTGGTCTCTGCATGTCAGTATATGCAGATATTATCATAGAACCATAGAAAATGAGGGTTGGAAGGGACCTCAGGAGGTCTAGTCCAACCCCCTGCTCAAAGAAGGACCACCTCCAACTAGATCATCCCAGCCAAGGCTTTGTCCTACAGGGTTGTAAAAACCCCGAAGGATGGAAAGTCCACAACCTGTCTAGGTAACCTGTTCCAGTGTTTTACTACCGTCCTCATGAGAAAGTGTTTCCTAATATCTAACCTAAACTTCCCTTGCTGCAACTTGAAACCATTGCTCTATGTTTGGTTATCTGCCACCACTGAGAACAGTCTAGCTCCATCCTCTTTGGAACCACCCTTTCAGGTAGTTGAAGGCTGCTATTAAATCCCCCCTCAGTCTTCTCTTCTGCAGAGTAAAGCCCAATTCCCTCAGCCTCTCCTCAGAAGTCACGTGCCCTGGGGCCCTCACCATTTTCATTGCTTTCCACTGGACTCTTCAATTTGTCCACATCCTTTCTGTAGTTGGGAGGCTCAAAACTGGACACAGTACTCCAGATGTGGCCTCACCAGTGCTGAATAGAGGGGAAGAATCACTTCCTTGACCTGCTGACAACACTGCTACTAATGCAGCCATTAGCCTTCTTTGCAATAAAGGTGCGCTGTTGGCTCATATTCAGTTTAGTGTCTACTGTAACCCCAGGTACTTTTCTGCAGAGCTGCTATTTAGCCAGTCAGCCCTCAGCCTCTACAGGTGCATGGGATTGTCCCAGCCTTTGTGCAGGACTTACTACTTCTCCTTATGGAAACTCAAAGAGATTTCTTTTGATCCAATTCTCCAATTTATTGAGGTCTCTTTGGGCATGTCTACATGCTCATTAATGTGCTGTAATTATGGCACGTTAAGGTTAGTACCTGTAATAACAGGTAGGTACTAAATGTGTTGTAATTGGTGCTACTGCACAGTAGTGCTGGTGCATACTTTTTGTGATGCTAATGTGCACTAGACTAATTCTACTGCATATTAGCATGGTTTCTGCCTGCTGTGGTAGTGTGTAGTAGAATTAGTCTGCTGTGCATTTAGCGTCTTGTGTAGATGCACCCTTTGCATCCTAGCCCTGAATCCTAGCCCTCCCCCCAGCTTGATGTGATCTGTAAACTTGCTGAGGTTACACCCTATTTCATCTTCCAGGTCATTGATGAAAATATTGAACAAAACTGGCCCTAGGACCTACCCCTGAGGCACTCCACTTGAATGTGCAATGTCACACATCGATGGAGGATTCTGAGTATACTTTTAAATTTGATTTTCCTATTGCATGGGCCTTTGCAAAGTGGGCTGTTAAAATTTTGCATCATAACTGAAATTTATGGGAGGGCTTTTTAAGGAATATTGTAACTGGTGAAATTTGCTTTATTGCCTCTGCTAGTACTGCAGATAGTGTCTCCCTTGCCCTAGGTGGCTATTACCACGCTGTGCCTCTTTTAAGATTGTAGTTAAAGAATAGTGTATTTTGAATACACATCATGGCATCATTATATTTCTTGTGAGAAGATATTCCTACTTTCAGATTAGTATGTTGTACATATTGCTTTTATTTGATCCTAAAACCAGTCAGGATATGAGGCAAGGGAGAATTCCCCTTCACCTTTAATTCTATGAAGCCTAATAGGATTTTCTCTTTCCTGAACTAATTTACCTTGGAAGGGTATAGATATTGAAGTGATAGGTACTTTAGAAATTGCATATGGACTTGGTGTTAAAACTACAAGAATGTTTCCAGAAGTCGCCCTCAGATTTTACATGAAGCCAGTTCTTAAAGGCAGGACTCCAGTAAGGTATCCAGCAAGGGAGGTTTAGATTGGATATTAGGAAAAACCTTCTCACTAGGAGGGTAGTAAAACACTGGAACAGGTTACCCAGAGAGGTGGTGGAAGCTTCATTCTTGGGGGTTTTCAAAACTCGATTAGGCAAAGCTTTGGGTGGGATGATCTGGTTGGGAATAGTCCTGCTTTGAGCAGGGGGTTGGATTTAATGACTTCCTGGGGTCCCTTCCAACCCTTTTTCTATGATTCTATGAATAGCTGTTAAGTCCTTGTATGTTCAGTAAAGTTAGCAGTTCCTTTTGCAGTAGGAATATAAGAATCCCTTGATTGTTTTGGGACTGCCTAACTTTGCTGGTGTGGGAGGCGGGGACACGTGCCACTTTGGAGACAGGAACTATAGGAATTCTATTTCAAGTTTAAGATGAATTTATAAGTTTTGAAATAAATTTCTAGAGCTCATATGTCAACTTTATTTTGCTCATTATATTTTAATGTCTATTGTGGAAGACTTACCTCTGTCAGATGAGGAGAGGAGCCGGCGGGATGCTGCGCTGGAAGTGGAGCATGGTGAAAGTGAAACTGTGGCATTCCCGCCTGCTATGGCAAAGAAAGAAAAGGGAAAAAACCTGCCGAGTCGGAAGGAGCCAGGATTGGCTCCCACATCGGTGTGGGCATGCTTTATAACAGTGTGCCGGGGCTGATTCATGGCCTGGAACCCTGAAGCTGGGATAAAAGGCCCAGTAGGGAATCAGCGAGCAGGACTGGAAGTGAGGTCCTCAACCGGCCCGGAGGGGCCAGATACTGAAGGCAGTCCCAGCTCAGGGATGTGGTGGCTACCCCAGAAAGCTCTTGAAGAGTCAGAGCCAGAGATGGCTCCACAACTTACCGGAGGAGATTCCATGGACATCGGAGATCTACAGCACAGACTGGGTCTTGGCAGAACCAGATAGAGAAAAGATCAACAGACAACCGGCCCACGGCAGGTATAAAACTTGAATCGAGAGTGGGAAGCTGGGGAACACGATAGGCTGGGACCGACAAGACGCATAAATAAGGCAAAGTGCAGCAGGGAGTAACTAGGTCAAGTAACATCCCAATCCCACCATAATAAATCCAAAGGGCCAAGACACCAAAGCGTGCATAGTACTAACCCTGGTGGCCCAGGCAACACCATCTTTGGTTGGTGTTAGGTGGGGTATAGAGGAGGTGCAGCCCCAAGCAGGAAGGACAACCAGAACGACTGAAGGAAGGTACCAGGAGGGACGGGATAGACAATCTTCTTCCCCATCAAAATTAATTTTCCAGCAAGGACGTGGCAGGCGAGACCCCCCTGGTGTACCAACCAAGGTCCATTCCATTAACAAGCCTGTTCTTTCCTTAAAGCAACAGCGAAGTCAGAAAAATCCACACGGACTCAACACACAGGTGAAAGGCATGGGAAATTACACTATTAAGAAAGAAAATTCTCATATTTTTTTAAGCCTTCCTGAGGTTGGGGGCCTGGTACTACTGTACCCCATTCTTTGCCCCTCTCCCTCATAGACTCTGCACCTAGATGAAAACATGTACGTAGGATTAAACAAAGAGGCTGTAATTTAAACTCTCATCCCTCTGGATTGCAGTTGGGTTTGAATTTCTTATTGTTCTTACAGTGTGTGTTTCATTTTTTGGTTTGGGATCCAAAATGGGACAGGAGTTTTCTGCTTCTGAATTGGAGGTTTCCTATCCCAAGAACAGCAGTGACAGAAATGAATTTGAATCCTAAACCTGATTCAGTTTTAATCCCAAATTGCACCTTAAATCCTTGCTAGTTATGGATTTGAACACACCCTTGACCCAGACTTTCTGCATAAGGAATGATGTATGACCTTGGTACAAGTAATACAGTAGCAGAATGGTCCAAAATATCTTCTATGGAGATATTTTATGAATGGTCCAGCTATCTTCTCTGTGTTTCAGTTAGGTATGTGTGTACACCTGAAACTGCCTCAAGAAGTATGTAGGTTAACAGGTTCCATTAACTACCAAAGGGACTTTGAATATGATGGAATTAACTGTGAAACAAACAACAAACCATTATGATTTTATTAAGTAGTGGATACTCTAGAAAAAAATAGGTCCTTTGATATATATTGAAATATTTACTTGTAGAATGATACAATCAAGAGTTTTTCTATGATCAGCTTTGTATTGATGCTTTTGTGGGTTTTTTTTAACTAACTCTAGATCCAACTAAGTTTTAAGGCTCTGTTAGGGAGGCTTCTAGGAAAGCATCTGCTGGAAAAGATCATAGCTGGAGTAGCAGCTTGTTACAGAAAGAAATTGATGTCTTCGTAACAACATTGCCTGAAACATTCAAGGACTTAAAACTTGTTTGGCATTAGTCACAAAGAAAACGACTCCACCTCCTATAATGAAGGAGCCATAATAATTTGGAGACCTCCTCTTGTGTTCAGAGTAATGATGACGAGGCCTCTAATCCATAGTACATAAATACATCATGGTTAGTAGATCCTCCCCTACAATCTCATTGAGACTGACTAATAACTACCAGAATTCACAGAGAACACAAGACATACAAGACAAGATCCCCATATGGTACAAATAGCCCAGAACCATTGACTTCATTGGAGCTGCATAAGTCAATGCCAGCTGAGTATCTACTTCACAGCTTTTAGGGGTTTTCCTAATTGGCTAGCCCAGTATATATTTCAGACTGCTGGGGAAGCACACCCCTCTGAAGGAACTGAAATGCCCCGATGAAGTATGCCACATTCATTTTGTATCTGCCCTACTCTGCTAGTGAGGTGGGAGTAGGATGGGTCTATGGGCCTTTTGAGGTATCTAGTACTGCTGTCTCTATCTGACATGCCCAGTTCTTGCTCTGCAAGAACAGGGACTGAGAATGAGTCTTCTCCTTCAGCTTGTACCCTCTTTCTTCCTAGGGTACCCATGGAAAGGAGGTCTTTTAATTTAAGCAATTATTTGGTCAGGCAACGATAATGAGAGAGAATGGGGGAGCATTGTGTGGTTCTTTTCCTCCCCACGCTAGTCTCCATTTTCCTTTCTTGTTACCACCATCCTTTTTCTCCCTCTCATGCTTGCCTACCTGCCCTTTTTCCTCTCTCACACACATACCTCTACTCCAGCTCCCTACTACCTCTTTTTCCTGCCTACATTTCCTGTCTCTTTCCTGTCCCAGGACTCCTGCTGCTCTCACACTTCCTTCTTGCAACACTTTCTCCCTCCAACTGTCAAGCCCGAGAGTCATACAACCTTTTGGCCTCAACGTTCTGCCCAATCTGTACTACTAGAGTAACTGGAGGGAAGCAAAGACCGTACCTCCTTGTCTTCCTATTTTATTATCGTCCTTTGAAATAGCATGCCCACCACAAACTCATGGCCTCTAGAATAACTCCACCCGTTCCTGGTGCCAAATCATGTATGGTACAGATCAAGATTGTCTGAAGGCCCCAACAGGAGCTCAACATGTTCTAGAGTTTGTTGTGTGCTTAAATGCCTTTAAAATGCAACAAATCATGCAAAATAAAACCAGTGTAACCCTGCCCTTTCTTGGAAGGAATATCATTCATTTACTTTCTGAGAGTGTTTGGGCAAACGTGATTTAAGTTTGCATTTTAGTACACTGAGGGTCAGGTTGGAACCTAGAAACATATAAAAGTCACACTGAATTGAAACAGCTGTTTTGTTTGATTTAGGGCCAAAGCCAGACAAGTTCCCTTCAGTTCTGCACATCATATCTGAAATCCTTAAATAATGCTAGGGTCACTCAATGTGCAGCTAGGGTTTGAAGAGTTCATGGTATACCTGTCTGTAATTTCACTGTATTTTAGAATGGAGTAAAGCTTTTACAATGGGCCACATTTATCTCCAGCTTCAAGGGCTTCATATGAGAGATCAGACTGGCCTCCTTCAGTTTATGCATGGAGAAATGTTGGATGAGGCTGCACATCTGACTAAGTGGAACACTGTATTTGGAGAGAGGAGATACCTTATTTCTAGTGAAAGAGGGAAACTTTGAGGAGAACGCTGCTCACCTTTGATTACTAAGACTGGCCATAGTGACAACAACCAGAGGGAATACATTTGCCAGAGCTTCCAGCAGCTATGTTTTTCATCAGAGGAATTTGTTTTCTCATGTTAGTCAACAAGGTAGGATAAACACACCTGCAAGCTATAAACAGGTCAGAGAAGATTTTTATCTTCTAGTAGAAGCAATGAGACATGACATGACATGAACTTCTCCTAATTGTAAGATTGCACAGTGTTTATTTCAGGAGCTTGAGTGATTCCTCATTTTCCATGAACAAGAATGTTTCTATGGTTTAAACAAAAGCTGCCAGCTGGCCTGGCTGTAGCAGGAAAAGATAAAATCATGGGGTCTCCTGTCCTGTTGGATTCCCTTGATGTGTCTTCTGTGCAGGACTAATGAAACAATAATTCCTTTGTATGAGAACTGTCCCTTCCTTCAGCAGATTGTCCCAGCAAAATGTCTCCTAGAAGGTTTTAGAGTCCTACAGCTGTTAGTAGTGGTAGCTGCCATCTCACAAAGCCAAGCAGGGGGTTCTGCTGGAGTTGTATTTTTCTTTTATTAAAACATTGGTCCCTGTAACAAGCTGATCTGTGAGAAGACCAAAACCAAGCAACTGGATTTAAGGTTACTGATTTGGAATGGATCAGCTGACCCATCCGTTTTCTGAGGTTCCTCTGAGTGTTACCAAGCAAATGGACAACTTTCTAGTAAGGTAGGTATCAGAGATGACAAAGCCAGGGAGGAAATGACAACTGAATTCAGAACAAACCCATTCTGGAGATTAGAACTCAAAGAACAAAGGATATAAACCTTAAAGAAAAGCAAGCTGTATGTTTGGAAGTTTGCATACCAGAAGCTAGAACATATCCCTGCTGGACCAGAGAAATTTGAGATGCATTCATGGAATCAGAAAGATGGCAAGATAAGGCATTCTTAATGGTGTTGCTAATACGAAATACTAACCCATCATTACCTTGCACTAGAAAGTTACAATATTCAGCAAGATATTACTGGTTATACTGCTAGAGCTCAATATAAAAGATGACCGAGATTGGTTTAAATTCAAATGTCCAGGATGGTAACAGTTCGCTCTAATGACTGCTAGTGATATTTAGGGATTGTAATCTGATGGGTGCATAAGATAACCTAAATATTTAGCTCCCTTCCCCCCCATTCCTCCTGCTCTTTGGAAACCTTCGGTCTCAGTGGGCAGGTTGTTACTGTTCTCTGCAATGAATTTTCTGCCTCTAATAGAGTAAAATCAGAACCTTGGGTCTTTTATATTTTTTCAAAATGTGGCAGTAAATATTATGAATGTCAACCCATGATCCTGAGCTCTCTTCATTTGGGCAGACACCCATTGATTTCAGTGGCACCATCAGGATACTGGGCTCTACCTGTGTGCTGGTTGATGGATTAGGGCAAAATAATGTGCTTGCAAACTTGCAGTCAGGTAACTGCAGGAGTAAAACTCTGTTTTTCACATGGAGGAGTGGGTCTTGACTAAACAATGACATTGGGGGCAGGAGGTTAGAGGCTACTTTGGAAACTGTAATCCTTAATGTTTTCTGAAGGCTGCATTTCTCTCTTTTCAACTGTATTAAACCAGGGCCTCTGGGTCTGATCTAAAGACTGCTGATTTCACCAGCAGACTTTCTGTTGCCTTCAATGGGCCTCTGGCTTCAGGGCTGGGGTGGGTCAATAGCAGTTGCTTCCTCCCTCCCATCTGAGCTGCTAATGGATTTTGGTAACTATGTCTTGGACAAAAAAGAAAAGGTTTGGACAAATTAAGACTCCTGCTAATCTATGGAATGGTTCATACCAAAAGAAAATCCAGACCAGCTTTACACTCAGCTGAATTTGTGAACAGTTTGGAAGATGGCTAGGGTGGGAACTCCTCTTTGCTGAAGCTTCCTGCAGTATTTGTGCACTAGATGAGCACAATGCCTGCAATCATTCTTGACTCCTAGCGCCAAGGAGAAGCAGTTTCCTATTCTATGTCCTATTGTTGGGCACCTGCAGAACTGCAGAGACCCAAATGTCTACCTAGTAGCAAAACTAGAGGTGAGCGAGTGGGGCACTAGCCCTCGGCACTGATTTAGAGGGGGTACAAGACTGGCAGCTGCTGCCTCTTCCTAAGGTGTGAAAATTGACTGCGAGGAGAGTGAAAGTGTTGCTCTGTTTTAACCTCTCCTTTCTTTCATTCCCTGAAATAGAGAGCCCCAACCTGCTTGTTTTTTTTCCCCACCAGCTTGTGCTTGTGTGATTATTATGGGCATTTTGAGTCATCCCTGAGGACTTTGCCAAAAGTCTAAACTCTCAGGTTTTTAACAGGTTGCCTGAACACCCCCCCACCCTCCCTCAGTAGCATTCAATGAGACAGGAAACTCCCCTCAAATTGTATATGCAGAGAGAGACTGAAATCTGATAGCAAAACACACATAAATGACCCCCATCCCTCCCCATCACCACACCTCCCTATTAAGATTAGGTTTCATTTATGGAGGTAGGCATCCAACCAGAGATCTCCAGATTTCTTTAGGGACCTATGGAAAGAGAAGAGAGGCATCAGAGTGGTCTGGGAGTCAATAACCTCCAGTTACAGAAATGCTAACAGGAGATGCCTACTTCTGCATCAGGTTACTATTCCTCAGGAGGCCAAAAATTCTGTCCCTAGCTTGCATACATAAAGTAAGAAGATATATATCAGTCTGTCTTACCTTCTAGATATGTTAGATTGTTGAATTAAACTCTATTGGGCAGATCCTAAGCTAGAGTCTATCATATTACTTTGCTGATCTCACTGAAATTATACTGAGGTACACTCACTGAGTGCATCTACACATGTGCTTTACTGTGGAGTAGACTAATAAGCTCTGCAGTAAAGCATCACTGTCTATATGTGTGCCGCTATTAGGATGCAGTAAACTAATTTACTCGGGGAGGGTACTATTTTATGGCAGAGTAATTAACTGCACTGAAACGCACGTGTAGAGAGTGACTGGGTGGGGGCCAGGCTTCTGGCTGCCCCCTGGCCACACAGTTCTGCAAGTTCTGCACCCTTGTGCCCTGGCCAGTCCCTCCACTGCCTGATGCTGCCACCTGGAGCCTGGGACTGACCCCTGTGCCCCCTGCCAGCCTGGGTCTGCTCCATCCCAGCTCAAATTGCTGTTGTCTCTAGCACACATGTAGATGCTGTGCCCAGGAGCAGTTTACTTTGGCGGAAACAGCTCCAGAGTTTATTGCTTCGCTTTAATTTCACATGTAGATGCACCCACTGAGGATGTGACCTAAAAGAAAACAAAAATCATCTGCACAAAGAACAACTGGCAACTAACCAGAATTCATACTAAAAGAATTTCCCTTTCCCTTTCCCCCCCCTGTTGTTCTCCTTCATGGGTTCCAGCCACCATCAGCACTCCTAAAACAATTAATTATGTACCTTGCAAGAGAACTGAGCTATGTTGGATCAAAACTTCCTAGTCACAAGACAATCCTTGGGCTTGGGAATACTCTGCATGGTTTATAATCAACATTATGCAAGTGTGGGGGACTTCTCACGTATGAGGTTTTTACTCTCTCAAACAGGGGCCACACAGATGCTTCCCCATGGAGTATGTGACATAGTTGCTACCGTGTTCAGCTGGCTGAAATGGCTGTGATACTCTTGCCAGCAATGAATAGCCCTGTATTCCATAGGGGCTCTTACTGTCTTACTGGAATGAGGTGGGGAAAATATCTTTGAATTTAGATCTATATTCACCTATCTTGAGGTTGGCAAAGAAAGGGCTATATACTCTTCCTTTTCTTGATAGCAGGAAGGTTTTATTATTTAGATGTGATTGGGATATAGCTCGACATGCTTCGCAGCAGGAGCTCCTATATTAAAGGTCAAATAAATTCAGTGCTTGGTTCATTTGAGGGAACTTGTGTGTGTTGCAGCCACATGAATTGAAAAATGCCATGCTGACAAATGCCAGGTAGGTGACCCATGCACATCAGAGTAGCACTCAATGTACCTGAGGACAAGAGGGCAGGAGCAGAGATGGTTTTCTGCCCCATTTGAGATGGATCATCATCTTGCCTATTCATCTTAATTTCTGCCCATTCTCCCACCTAAGACGATATTCCCTATGTCTCAGAACTATCAGATGAACAGGGAGATGCTGTAGGCAATGACACAGTTGCTTCTCAAGTTTAAATAGGCAACTACCAGTATAGCATGCTGGGAAAAGCATCATAAACCTAATAATCACCAAGCAAGCAACAAACCCCTGGCTATGCAATGCTTTGCTGACCAGGATGGAAGGCACTCTGTGTGTTACAGAATTGTGCCTGCTTCTGTTTTGGGGATTGCTATGTCTCTTGCCTTCCTATGATGGTGTGATCTAGGTTCCCCATTGATCTAAACTGTCTTCACCCCATCAGAGGCAGTGGCATCATATCACGTCTACAATAAATCAGTATTTCTAAAATGGCAGTCCAGATGCTTTTTCATGTGGGGCAACAAAACTGTCATTGCACTAATGTTTTAAGCTCTGATGCCATTTCTTAAGGTGCAGGGGTCAATAAAGCCAGAGCTCTGTATATTAGGGGGAAAAAAAGAGGTTACCAGAATGCTGGCATTGGCTCTGCAGCCTCCAGATAGTAATGAAAGCCCCTTACCCAACTATGTCTATGAAAGCTCTTCCAAGAGTCTTCTCTTCATAGTGGATTCCATGCTTGGCGCACAATGATTTCACCAGCGGTTTAATCTTCCAAAAGTTGTGACGTGGCATTGTTGGAAACAGGCTTGAATAAAGAAATACAGAGAGCCTGAGAAAAGCCTAGCAACAGTGCTCAGGGGACATGCATTTCTTTCTGCCTCCTCCTACAGGTAATTATTTCTCCTTCTCCCTACACAATATAGGCAGATAGAACAAAGTGAGTGGAATGCAAGCTTTGAAGTACTCTCTTTTAAGGATGCTCTCGAAAACAAGTACAATCATTCCCATTCCGGCTGTGTCATGCACCAAAACAAAAACATCTTTAGAAAGAGAATGAATGATTAGCTTGACAAACAGAAGGAGATGCTGTCACCAATACAGATGGCGTGTTAGTGTAGTAGGCAGTAAGGAAACATTGCTTGGCCTACTGAGGTGGCTGCCATTCCCTTTGGACAACAGCTAATTGTCTGTTGCTGAAGTGAATTGTCAGTGACTTCCTTTCATGTGCCTAGATGCTCGCAAAGCAGAGAAACAAATAAAGAATTTGTGGTCACATTACCCTATGCTGCTCAGTTGGGATTTGTTTTATTTCCTAAGACAGCTTCCAGGCCTTTCAGGCCTGCCTTCACATGATCTCTGCTTTAAAATTCACATTCTCCTGAGTAACAAGTCTGAAGAGTGGATCTAAATCTGTCAATATCTTTGAACACTAGTATTCCTCCACTAGGTATAGGAGGGGCAGAGAGTGGGGGGCGCTGCTCTATAAATTGAAGACTATTCTTGGCTGGTAGAAGACAGAAAGACTTGATATAAAATAGATAGAAATGCTCAATTCTGAGATGATTTAGTGGCCATTTTAATCCACAGGAGCCTTTCCATTGACTCTGATCAGTGTCAAATTAAACTTTAAGGTCATGAGGGTGAAAAGTTAAGTTGCTTGTGGTGATAGGTGAAAAATATTTGTGCTAACTGTGAAAAGAGATTAACTCCAGTTGATTTTCTGATCTTATAATATTCATTGGTACACATTCATGTCCCTTCTTCTCCCCAGCTACCATTTGCCCTCTTTGATCCTACCCCTGCCCAGACTGCCCAGGTTGTGACCTTCTTGTGTCCATAAGATCCCTTGCTGTCATGCCAGACTCATACTCACTGGTGCTCAATTTGGAAGTTCAGGTGTCCGGTGAACCAGTCATTGAAAAAGGACTGCTCAATATTGCACGTGGCAGCCAACTGCAAAAACAAGAAGATAATCATAAATGCCAGTGAAGCCTGAAAACACTTGATGCCACTGGGCCCTTCCTGCATGTGACAGACACCAAAGCAGAGGCGTAACAGTGCAGCCGGGTGCCTAGAACAGCAGACTTCTGGCTGCTGCTGTACCACTGGCGTGATGAGGTAGCCTGAGAGATGCTTCATATCAAACACGGAGATGTGCCTCAATGCACCAGCAACCTGTAAGGCAAAACATTCGCTCAGAAGCTTTAGCTCTAGATAGGTTCCCTATATTCCTCTAAGCCAGTGTTAAACAAAATATGGTCCAGTAGCAGGGACCCCTAGCCCCTCTTCCTTGAGAGGTAGGGAGCCAACACCAAAGGGCTACAGTTATGTAGGCAGCTGGGCAAGGAGCAGTTGCAGAGCAACATGCAGCCAGGAGAACCTACAAGGGGTTAAAGGGCAGTACAAAGTTGCAGCCTAGTAGCTAAGTTGCAGCACCTGGTATCAGGTTGAGTATGGGGCCATGTGGTCTGAAGGGGCAGAGCTCGAGCCTACTAAAAGCGTGGATCTCTAAACCAGAGGGCTTAGTCTGGCCCTATTGCCTTCTGTGAGCAGAATTTCTGCTGGCCTGAAATGTAACAAAGGGGAATCCAACTAACCAGGTACCTTAAGACTTGCAAAGAGCCAGCAGCCAAAGGGTAGGATGTGACTTGGGCTCAGGGGGGGCCAAATGCACAGATGCTTACTGCACAGTAAATTGGTCTACCCCATGGTTAATTTGCTACCTGCAAATGCAGGTAGTAAATTAACTGTGGAGTAGTTACTGTTCAGTAATGCATGTGTAGATGGCTGACCAGGAGATCACTCCCTGCCCCCAGGAGCTGCCTGCTGCCAGGATGGGCTCCAAGCTCAGAGTCTGGCCAGGACAATGTCCCCCGCCCTGGCAGCAGACAGCTCCCAGACTGGGCTTTGCAATCAGAGCAAGGGCTGGGAGACTGCTCCCTGATCCTGGGAGCTGCCTGCTGCTGGGGTGGGTGCTCCAAGCTCAGAGCCCACCCCAGCAGCAGGCAGCTCCCAGGATCAGGGAGCAGTCTCCCAGCCCCTGCTCTGCAATCAGAGCAGGGGCTGGGACCTCCCTGCATGTGCAGATTTCCCCCCACAGCCTGACAGTTTCCGGCCAGCCCCAGGCTACATGGGGAAGTCTGCACATGCAGCCTGGAGCTGGCTGGGAATTGTCCTGTTGTGGGGCAGGTTCCAGCCAGCTCCAGGCTGCACATGCAGACTTCCCCACACAGCCCAGGGCTAGGTTCCAGCCCTGCAGCTCTCTCGGCCCTGTGCTCTGATCAGGCAAGTGAGGCATGGGGCTTGGAAAGAGCTGTGGGGGAGGGGCAGGTCCCAGCTCCCTGTCCTGACCCAGCTGGGGGGCTTGCTGCTAGCTGCTCCACTGGTGGGACAGCTCCTGGCCACCCCTGGCTGAACAGGGACTCCCCCTCAGCTGGGGCTCACTGCTAGCTGCCCCACCTTCAGATCAGGGCATAGGGCTGGGACCTGCCCCTCCCTTGTAGCTCTTTTCCAGCCCCATGTCCTGATCAGGGCATGGGGCTGGGAAGTAGCTGCAGGAGGCAAGCACAGCCAGGCCAGCCCCAGGGAATCCCCGCTGGGCACAAAGCTTGCCCCCATATGCACGGGGTGAGACAGCTCTGCAGCAACTCTCCTGCCCCACCCACATCGTGACCCCTTCTAATGTGTACAGTGCCAGGGATGTCTCTTGGCCCTGTGCTCCCTGTCAGCCCCTGGGCTAGTACCCACAGAGAGCCTGGAGCTCCCCCAGGCTGCTGCAGGGGGGTAGAGCAGGGTAGGAGCAAATCTGCTCCCAACAGGGAGCACATGTAGACGTGCTCCCCAGTAGGCTTACTGCGCAGTATTTTTATCGTGCAGTAAGCCTACTTCAAATTAATTGCTCATGTAGACATGCCGAGGGAGACCCAGAAGGGGTTTATCAGTAGCTGGCATGGAACTGGAGGATCAAATGTAGCTGACAGGGGTGGATAGGAGGCCACAAGGGTGTCTGAGGGGCACCCAGCATATTGCTCTTAGAGAGTCTAGGACCCGATGTGCTGCATGGGACTGAAGCCCAGTTTAGAGGCTGAAGAAGGCAGCTCTGCAGAGTCAGGGGCTCAGGAGGCTGTGCCCAGTTAAAAGGCCAGAGGCTCTCAAGAAGTAAGCATAGCCTTGCTGGGACCAGGGGGACCATGGGCCTGGGATACATTGTGGGCAGCCTTGCCAGGGCCAGGGGTGCTAGGGGGCTGGCCAATGTGAGATAGGGCCAGGGACCTGGAAAATAAGACAGGCCCTGGGGTGGGAAGTAAAGCCAAGGGGCTGACACCAAGGAAGCCAGGCCAGGACTAGAGTAACACCTATAAGGTATGGGCATGGGTGTGGCTGTAGGAGAGGATGGAGGCCACAATTTTAGTCTTCAGGTAATTGGGGCTCAGGGGCTGGATCCCTATGTAGACAGCCAGTATCCTGAGGGGTCAGAGCCCTACAATGAGAGCCAATATGGATTGGGTTGGAGTCCCAAGGCCAAAAGACTGGGCAGTTGGGCTGGAGCTCTGAACCAACTAGGCCAAGTCAAGCCCAAATAGGGACAGAATACAGAGAGAGCACCCAGAGCTCACCAGCCTTTGAGGGCAGCCTCCCTTCTGTATTAACACCACCAAGGCATGACAAAGGCAAGGCAGCAGGGTGAGACCTTGAGGGGCTGGAGTGAAAGTGGGGCAAGACTAAGGTGGCCATCAAGGAGCATCACAGCCACCCTTAGGCCTTATCCTGCCACAGGCTCATGGGCCAGATTTGGCTTGCAGGGTTTCCTGCAGCTCTGGAAATTTATCGGCATGGTGAATGGTGGCAGCACTAATTGTTGCAACTCCTGGAACTGTGACAATTAATACTATTCATACTCATCTTGCCACTAAGTTTCTGGATCTGTGGGGAGCCCTGCAGGCCAGACTTGGTGTGTGGCAGGCAGTGTTGTGATCTTGCAGAATAACAGGGCTGACCTGAAATTATTCTCACTGTTTTAGGTGTTGACCTGATCTCCTTTTAATTATTGTAACAGTAACCTCCTTATTTTTAACAGGAGGAAGTTCCTAGAAATGTCTATCATTTCCAAGCCAGAGGCTTGGAGGAGAGGAGAAAGGGTACTAAAAACCACACTATGAGCTCCCCTGCTTCTTTGGGAGTAAATAGTTGCATTGCCTTTGGCTAGCTCCACAGGTCCAAGTTGCAAGTTGTAAAACCTGTGGCTTTGGCACGAAAACTGATCAACAATTCTCTGTTCTGTTTCAGAGCAGGGACTGCACAAATTAGACAGCAGACTCATGATTTGCTTAACAGGATACAGCCTTTAGCTATGGCCTATGCTCTCTGCCTTGAGAGTAAGTGGAGGAAAAAAAATTAAATTGCACGTCTAGCCAACTGTGTAATACTGAGAAAGTAGAGTGGAGAGTTGGGAGGAAAATGCAGGGGTATAAGAAAGTTCCCTTCCTACTCCTACAAAAGGTTTTCACCTGATGCCCCTGAAGCACAAAGTTTGAATACTAAAGTATTTTTTCCTAAGCTTCTGTTACCAATAATTATAAAACGTATATATCCTATCTTAAAAGTTTTATGCACTTTGTTTTGCTAAGCCATTGAAATCAATTCTACATGGTGACTACACAAGAAGTGCATTTCCAAACCATGCACTTAATTTCTAAGCTCATGAAGAATCCTACAGACCTCAAGAAGTTTTACTCGCATGCTTCAGGATAACAAAATACTTAAATGCACCATTGGATCTGGGCCCAAGTGAGTAGGAAATCTTGCCAACCTTTGGAAGCTATACCTTCAGGAAGACTACCTCAGTAGATATTGTTATTTGATTTAGGGGAGAGGTACAGTTTTTACTGATATCACCTCTAACCCAGTGTGAGGTACCTTGAACCAACTGAGACCTGAATTTAGTTCAGAACACTATGGGTAAGATGTTGTATCCTCTCATCTGGAAGTTTACTTAAAGCTGTGGAAGGCATTTTAGAAATACTGCTGCTTCTATCACTGGTTTTCCTATAATGTGTTCAGACTTCATTTTTTTTCCTTTAAACTCTTCGTGAGGAATTAACTGGTTTGGTGTGCCCGCAGCCGATGTCCAGGAAGCTGCACTGACTTATATCATCTGAAGATCTAGCTCATTGACTTCCATGGAATTATTTCTGATTTACATGCATGTGTTCCCAATGGGCAGATCTAAGGTTTTGAAAAGGGGGGTGCAGATGATGCAACTAGAGATGCAGGGACCCACTCCCAAAGCGGACAGATCGTTCCACAGTAGCGTCTGCCAGGGACTTTCTTGAGTCCCTGAAGCTGATGTATCTCTCCCATGTATGCACCACTGTCCTCAGCTGACCCGGGAGAAGGAAGCCCCAGAGCCACTCCTGTCACTGCAGCACCTGTTTGGAGCACCCCACCTGCATGGGGTGTCAGGCTTAGCCAGAGACACCAGTGGTGATGGGTGGGTCACCCCTTCTTTACCTGCCTTCTGCTTGATCCCTCTGGGTATTAGGCCTATGCAAAGCAGCAAGTATTCAATTCTGATTCGGTCGATTCAGAGGGGATAGTGATTCAATTTGGTGATTCAAGTCACTGTCCCGATTTGATTTGGCCGCATCGGATTCAGAGATTTGGCGCTGATACGGAGATTCAGCCATAGATTATAACGGGGAATCACTAAAATACCTATAAGTGCCAATTTTACTGATTAGGTTTGCTGAGGGGTTTCTGTGAAAGTGCCCCTCAAACTGTTGAAAGCAAAACTTGTGTATCACTTGTGTGTGTTAAGAGGTGTAAGTTTTAGCCGTGTTGGTCTAAGAACATAGGCAGACAAGGTTCTTTGGGTCAATCTGATATCTCTTATTAGATCAACTGAATAGTTAGAGAAATATATCTTAGCAAGCTTCCGGATTTAAAAACCCTTACTCAAGCTGAGGAAGCATCTGCAGTTGGTGTGTGTTCTCTTCCTGGATGGAAGGAACAGTAAAGACGCCAGATGCTGGGCTGCAGGTAAGAAAGGCAGTCAGTGAAAATGTAAATTGAGGTGTCGGGGGATAAGAAACAGGTGGGGTGGAAGGGGGTGTAGCAGTTAAATAGTGGAGAGGTACCTGGGGAGTCCGATGTCAGGCAGGTTATAGTGTGTCATAAAGCCAACGTCTATATTTAGTAAATGATTTTTTTTATATCCAGTAGATTTATGAAGTGAAGTTTATAGGTTTGTCTGTGAAAAGTGTTTCATAAATTCAAACAAGCACTGAACCTCGCTAACCTCATCACCAGAAGCAAACTTCCAATAGCCCAAAACACACCGAATGGATTCAGACCATGCCATGACAAGAAATGCAGAACCTGTCAACATACCTCTAGTACCCCCACAATTACTATATTCCACAACAGAACCATCACCATTCCTGAATCTTACAAATACACTTCCAGGAACGTTATATACCTCATCACCAAATGCCCTGATGGAAAATGTGTAGGAGAGACCAAACAACAACTGCGCACCAGAATGAATGCACAATGAAAATTTATTAAAGACAAGAACACTCAATTACCAGTGGGGACACATTTCTCAAAAGAAAACCACTCTCTCTCCAATCTCTCAGTTGTGATCCTCAAAGGAAATCTATAAAACACCTTTTGTAGACAAGCCTACAAACTTAACTTCATAAATCTACTGAATATAAAAAATCATGGACTCAATATAGACATTGGATTTATAACACACTATAACCTGCCTGACATCCGACTCCCCAGGTACCTCTCCACTTTTACCTGCTGCATCCCTCTCCCCCACTGCCCAGCTATTCTCTAAGTAGCAAATTTAATTTCTCACCTATTTTTAGGGTGAACAGAGTTGGGAACATTAGTACCATAGCCATTACCTGAGAGCTGAGCCAATCTCTGTGCTTCTCATTGTCAATTTCCATTGGAATATGGTTCATCTGTGTTACCCACACAAACCAGTGACTTTCCAGAAACCTTCAAAAGGAAGAACAACAGCTGACATCCCAGATCAAAACACAGTCCATACAAATTGCCATGGCGGTGCAGAGTAGCCTAGGTAAAGCTAACAACAGAGGAGATAAAGGGAATGGAATATAGATTGTAGTCCTGTTATATACAGAGGAGGCATAAGATATCACAGAAGTATTTCTTCAAGGGAATGGTGAAATCTCCGATTCTGAAGAATGGAAAGAATCAGTTCTGCATTAGGTTTGTTCTCTCTTTTGGCGTTCCCTCTAAGGGCTTAAAGCACTTGGGATACTGCACCATGTTAATCCTTAGCACTCTCTCCTTCCTAGGTGGATTGCTTTTTCATGCTGCTCTCTGCCTTTCATCTCAATTCACCTCTTTGCATGTCAGACAGTAAGAATGAACCTGGAAACACACTTTGAACTCACATTGATCCCAGAGATTGTGTTCTCTCAACCCCTACCACTCCATGCCCTCAGTTACTGATCGTTTTCTGGTTTCAGCCTCAGTAGAGGCCAAAAATGGAACAAGCCCTAGGAGCCAAAATGCCTAGGCAAATCTTCTTCAGTTTGGGACCAAATAGAGACCCTGCCTGGGTAGTTATATTGCTTATACCCTTGTTTAGCACTTTTTCTTTAAAAACGTAGATGAATTCAGTCTACATGGTTTTCTGCCTTTTCCCAGAAGTAACTTCAAAAATAAGCCAGAAAGAGCAAGGTGAAGAAGGATCTAGTAACTGTTCTCAGGTCTTTTCAATGGCCTTGGTGGTTGCTGTACACCCCATGTGCACTGTGTAGTATTTTAACCTGGCAGCTAAAGGATTAAGGTCTGACTTCTGCAATGTGACGCACAGCTTAATTAGAACAATCTGAGCTTGTGATTCCCTGCACTGCCTAGATGTGCCTGGGGTCAAACTAAAGGTAGAGACTTGCATTTATATTCTAATAATAATGATGTCTCTGTACAGCTTGTATCTTCTCTGAGCAATGAGGGCACCTATACATGTGCATCAAGGCTGCTCCGATGCACTGTAATTACAACACATTGGAGTGGACTCAATTAACTGAGTCTGCTAGAGCGTGGTAATTACCACAGTCCAGCAACTCCAGTGTCACATGCATCAACATCCCCGCACTGAAAAATGGTGGCAGGGGTGCTTTAACTAAAGCTTGTTTGAGCTTTAGTTAGAGCACCCCACTGCCATTTTTTTGGCATGGGGCCACTGATGCATGTGATGCTTTGGGCACTTTAATTAGATCTGCTCTCAGAGCTGCTCTAATTAGTGCCCTCCCCACCCCCTCACCTCCTGGAGCATGTGTATAAATGCCCTGAGAGACCAGCAAGTGAGAGTTTTCATAACTGATTAAAATGCCGGGCTTCTCTATAAAACTCCTTGGACTCTTTCCTTATTATCTCAAATTTAAGTCAACTATTGTTGCTACGGAAATGCTGCTTTGTGATTCTTCACTAAGAACAGGAAGCAATATTACTGGGAGGAAACCTGATCCTATATCCAACCGAAACAAGGACATCCAGCAACAATAGCTCAGCTGTTATAGGATTTCCAACTTGACTGAAGAAGGAATTGGCTTGCTAAACTTTTAATCACATGAACATTTACCATGATTTGATTAATCAATTTAATGACAACTTTTGAGGGTCATATTTCTCTAAGGACCTGATCCAACATCAGTTGAAATAAGGAAGTCCTAAATCATGGCCAGAGTAATTAAAATAACATGGAGATAGAATTCAGATCCCATAATTTAACGAACCTTTATATAGTTTTTCCTTTTTTTGGGTAGAAGAATCATCTTTAAATTAATGTCTTCCTTTTTTAAGGATCTGAGCAGTAGAATTGAATGTACACCTGCTTGCACCCTGGGCATGACTTAGCAGGGTCACAGAAAGTACTTCTAGGATAGATACATGAATTAAATTATGTGCTACAGTTTGGAACATCAGTCAATCATAGTGTAACCTTTTGAGTGTTTGGTATAAGCCCTGTTCTGTGCCTCATCCACTTAAGATGTGATTGGTTGCAATCTGTCACTCCAGAGCTGGAGCATTTTAAGTCCAGCTGTAGCAGTTTGTGCTTTTAGCTCAGGTCCTAAGTTGAATTCTTGGTGTAATCAGCTAAGAGGTAGTCATCACAATGGCACCATTTCTATAACGGGAATATAGAAGTAATGATCCTTGAGAGTGTGGACTAGGGGCCACCCAGCAATGCACATTGCCATGCTGTGTGATCAGACTGTAAGTTGGTGTATGACTTCTCTCTGACAGGAACTGGAAGTACAGTGAAGATGGTTTTCCCCACTCAGAAAAAGGGAACACCCTCCATTGTTCCTAAGCTACTCTCCAGCTGATCTGGGAAGAAGTTGCAGTGAAGGGCTGGATGACATGGAGCCACTGGGGCAACTTCACGTGTGTGTGGGAAGGAGGATGGAGAGGTGTGCAGAAGGGAGGTGAAGATGGAGAGTCTCATCTGCCTTCACCATCATTAGGGACTTCTTAATGAGAAGGCAGACACTGAAACCCAGTAACAGACCAATTGGTGTAGGGGTGAGCTTGAAGAGAAAATAAAATGGAGGTTAAGGGGGAGATTGAGACAGGGGAAGCTAATGAAGGTAGTGATAGGAAGCAGCAGAGACTGGAAGGGATGAAGAGAGAATCTGGATAGTGTGATGTAGAGCAGAATGAGTTTAGCTTGGCACTGCTTATCCCCCTAGGATGGTTTATGGTGCCCATGGTGAAGGGAGGGGAGAGCAGTGGGGAGGCCCTTTATCTCTCCTACCTGACAAAGGTGAGGAGAAACAGGGACCCCAGAACTCCATAGAAAGGGATGAATGTGATGAAGTAGCGTATGTAATAACTGAAGGCCCAGATCAGGTCCTAGGGAGAGAAAGAAGAGATTATGTATTACAGGCAATGTACGGTCTTCCACCTCCCTCTTTAAACCAGCTGTCCTTGCAATAAGGACATAATCCTCTTCTCTCCCTCCTCAAAGAAGGTTCTTTTGGGTATCAGTTGGGCCTTTTCTTCCCCACCCTCCAGATGAGATGGGGCTCGATGCACAGGACAGAGATGTTCTTTCACTCACCGCCCAGAACTTGTGTCTGATCATGCTCATCATGATTTGCATTTGGAAGTACACGGGGATGAGGAGAGGTGGGAAAACTGAAAAGCAAATGCAAGGTATCAGCCATCAGGAGGCAACTGACTGTAACATGAGATAAATGGACACCCTGGGAGATGGAATTATGGACAGCTGCCTGCAAAGAATAACTGGGGGAGGAGGGGGTGAGACCTGTTAATAGGGAACCCACAGCTCTTTCCTACTGCTTCTCTATGTCCTTATTACCTTCAGGTTCTCAAGCAATTAGACCTTAGGCTATGTGTTCAGAAGCCCAGTGCTTCTGCTGACAGGTCTTTATGCTGAGGGCTGTCACTGACTCTCAACCATTTGCCTTACTTTATTTAGCCACTTAGTATCAGTAATGATGTGATGAAGAAAGCAGGGCACCTGACACACAGCAGGTAAAGTGTGAAAGTGATTACAAGCTCTAAAAATGGATTAATAAAAAGGTGAAAAATTGTTCTCCCAAAGCAGGAGGGAGTGGAACAGTAAAGGGGCATTTTCTACCCTGTGAGCACTTTGGGAAATGAAAGGCACAGTGCAGATACTCACCCAGGAAGAAGTACTCATGCTGATGGTTGTAAGGCAGGTACTTCAGCTTCTTCTTGCCATACTAGAAGGGGAAAGTAGATGTCAAAGATCTGGCTCAGCTTGTTACACTCATAGATAAGGAGGAACCTACTGAGGATAACTCTTTAAGTTTAAATATCTCTAGTCAGAGCTGGAGACTTGTGGCCTAATCTGGTCCTCCTGAAGTCAAGGAGTGTTTTGCTATCACTTTAAATGGGAGTGGGATCAAATGCTCACAAAGCTGTTTCAGTTTCCTGCTGTATCTAGACTAGGGTACTTGAAAAATAGGTTAGCCAATCACAGTCAGTCCTACTGGAGGGGTGTGGGTTGATCTTGTCTTGACAACTTGTTTTGGCACGACTTCCTAGTGAACGCTGCATGGAAATCCCCTTTGGATTCTTCTATTCTCTTCCTAAATAGAGACGATTAAACATACTAATCAACATGTGTTTGCAGACTATTTCTTGTCTTCCTATTTTGGGCCCAGTACAGGAGCTGAGGAATGCTTCTTGTTGGTGGGAGCAAAAGAGATAGAAATGTGGTAGGACTTGTTCTTTTTTCTACCATGGACCCTGTTTGATTTAAGAAAAATTATCAAGGACAGGTAATCAGTGAGAAAAGAATATTATTTCCAAGTTTCCGTACATAAGCCCAATGGCATTCACCTTTGTGAAACACTGTCATGTGTAACAGGGTGACTGGACCTTTTGATTAAAGCAAATCCTGTTCACTTGTGATAGAATAGGTGCATCTTAGTTGCACCTGATTAGTAGGAAGAGGTGACACCTGGAGCTAATAAAGGGAGAAAGAGGAAGCAGGAGTTCCTTCGACTGTGTGGTCTTGGGATCTCTTGCGAGGTCCTTAAACAAGGCTAAGGACTAGGATGGTAGCAGAAGGGCTTGGATACTAATCTTCAGTCAGTCATTCAGCCAGACAGGACTGGAGAAGACTGTGGGTACAAAAAGTAGCAAAACAGTAGAAATGGGAAAGTGGTAGTCAGCGGTGCCTGTACACATGCTGGGAGGCTGCTACGATGTGTGATGACCATGACGCATCAGAACAGACTAGATTAATCGAGTCTGCTGGAGTGTGCTAATTAGTGTGCTTGTGTATCAGCGTGCCCGTGCTTCAAAATGGTGGTGGGGGTGGTTTAATTAAAGCTTATTCAATGAGCTTTAGTTAAAGTACCCCTGCTGCCATTTTGAAGTGTGGGGACATTGACACACGAGACACTGTGGGCTCCTTAATTAGAGCGGCTCTCGGAGTCACTCTAATTAAAGCCCACCCCCGAACACATGTAAAAACATTGCAGATGGCTAGAGAGGACAGTAGAACAGACACAGCAGATGGTCATTCCCACGTACTTCTCCGAGATGGAGGGCTGCGGGGAGAAAGCTAAGGAATGAAGGAGGCAGAGGGGCTCGCTGTCCTGTCCAGAATAACTGTAATGAGATGTCAAACATTGGGCTGCTAACACTAAGGTGTTGGGTCATAGATTTGGTTATAGAAAGAATATACTCAAGGTGATTCTTTTTTTTGATGAAGCGTAAATAAAAACAGGGTGAGGTTTGGCAGGGCCACTGTGGCCGATGCCCTAGGAAAAAGGCTGTGGAAAGAAACAAAGATGAGAGCAGATTCTGATTGCTAATTATCTTTTTGTGCAAAATTTTAAAAGAAGGTTACATTTTCTGCAACATATATATTTTTTTTGAAGAAGACCAGAGCCCAACTTTTACTGAAAATTGAATATTCTTATCTGAAATATTTGGATTTTGGTTCCCAGTTCTCATTAAAGAACTGGAAAACTTTGACCCCAACAAAAAGTAATAATCCAGTTAAAAAGGTTTTCTCATTTTGCTTGAAACATTATTTTATTTCTCATTGACTAAAATATTTTGACAAAATTTTAACCAGCTCTAAGGAAAAAAAAAACATACTCTCAGGGGAAAAAAAAATGCTTTGTGGCTAAGATACTGGATCAGGATGTGCATCAGGAGATCTGGATTAACTGTCAATGCTGCACAGATTTCTTGTGCGACCTGGTGATTGAGTCATTTCATTCCGCAGTGTTCCTCATCTACAAAGTGAGTATAATAAGCTTTCTTTTTCTTTTCTCCCATTGGCTGCCTTACTCGTCTATTTAGATTGGATAGGTTGGAGAGTGGGGACAGTCACCCTTTATAGACACCGGTACACGTTTATGCTGCAGCACTGGATGCTTTTAAAAGGGGTGCCAGGTGCCACAGCACAGTATGCATCAGTTCGCATGCAGAGCAGACTCGACTAATCGAGTCTGCTCCAACGCACCGGATCTCCAGCGCATCTCCGCATGAAAATGTATGTGTATAAATGCTCTGTGTCTTGTGTAGAGCCTTTCTCAACAAAGTCCTGAACTCAGCTGAGGCCTGTGATGATCTCATCTTAATAATAAGAAACCAGTTGCATAGATACTTTTGATTCCATTAAATCTATATAATGGCATTGTGGATTTACATTGTGCGGGCTACTCTGAACGGACACGGCCTATGGCCAATCTTAGCATGCACAAAGAGGGAGTGTGTGTGAGGTAGCTTACTCCTGAAGTAAGCTATCTCTTCTAAGGGTGTCCTCATGGGGAGTTAGTGCAGAGTAGCCTAAGCACTGTAAATTTACGTGTTTGCTTACTGCACTGTAGCTTCCCTGTGTAAACAAGCCCTTCGCCTCCCTGCAGCATTTGTAACTCAGGCAAGCTGTGCAAAGTAATAGCCTGTAATACTGTGTGCAGTAGCACTGATGCAAGTTTTATTATGGTTTTGTAACGTGTTACATTACAGGTCTGCAACAGGGGGTTGGACTATCTGACCTCCTGAGGTCCCTTCCAACCCGATTCATTTATGATTTTGCTGTTACTAATAAGCAATATCCATATGGTTATGGCAGTAAAGTTAAACTACCAGAACTGTAAAGATAGTGGCAGAAGAATAGCAGGTACACATGACTGATAAAATCAGGTCACAGACAGTCTGGTAGTCTCCACCATGCAAAATAAATCTACAATGTCCATCTTGTATCCAGCAGACTGCTGCTGCTGTTAGTGGCAGTGGGGAGGCCAAGGCGTGATTAGACCAGGTTGAGAAGTGATCCCTCATAGTAAGGGCTATGCTCAGAGCTGAGAACCTGCCACAGTGGCTGTCTTTCATATGGAAGAGGAGAGTATCCTGCACCAGCAACCTAATACTACCAATTGTGAGAAGTCCTTTGCTTGGTGTCTCCACCCAGTTTTCTTGTTTTAAAATCTCTGATTCTAAGGTGCCATTCCTGTTATCATTTTTTTTTTTTTTTTTGTCCCAAGTAATCTCTTGATTTCTGGGGCCTGTGATTTATGCCCCCCTCACCTCCCCACATAGATTTAGCTTCTGTTGGGGCTCTGTCCACCTTCACTGTACATCACGAGGGCTCATATTTGTCACCAGTTTTCTGGGGTTCTCTCCTGTGTTCCCCCCACTAGTACTCTTCTTTTACATGTTTATCCCCAAATTTCTCCTGTCTCCTTGTACAATTTTTATTGACTCCCACCCCCAACTATTTTGCCCCTTTCCCTCTCACTGAGTGAGGTCTTCTGGGGTTTGTTCATGTCCTTGAGTTTGATCCAACAGATCAGCACCCTTTGTCACTTGTAAATTCCTACATCTTATGCAGCACCAATGACTTCATAGATTGCAGTTTTATTTGGAGGAAATTAAGCAAGATCTGAGCTCCACAGGGCTGCATATTTGTCTCCATCAGAGAAAGGTCTGAACACACAAGAGCATCCGAATACAATTATGGTTTACATACTTCTAACATACATCTTCTGAGAGCAAGAGTTTCTCCATTGCCATAAACATCCATATTTTGTTATTTCATGGCAATGGGACTATGACCCTTGTGCAAAATTCACTCAGCAGGAGCCAGATTTTCACAAAATAAATTGGCATACTTCATTGACTTCACTATGGTGATGCCCCCAGTATGAAACCTCCTCTGGGTCTGAAGTGATGGATTTAATTGCAGTACCTTAATATACCCTGTAACTAAGTGTGCAGTGTGGCTCACAGTAGCTGTGGGAGCCATGACCAAGAAACTCAGTTGCAGTGAATAACTGTAGCTTCAGTGATTTACACAGTTGAGGACTTGGACCATTGTCTTTGAATAAACTGGTTTTCCTTGTTTCTCAAGGAGGCATCCTGTTTCTGAATTGCTTCTGTTTTTGCTTACTCAAGGGCGGGGGCAAGTCACTTGCTGCTAGCCTATGCTGGCAGAATACCATTCCACCCCATGCTGCCAGCTCAGCTTTGCTGGCTGGTGCATTAGGAGATGTAGTCAAGACTCCATTTGTTCCCTGCCAGTTCCCCTACTAGCTCTGGTGGGGAAACAAGAAAGTATTTTGCACACCTTTTCCTTGCAAGCCCACATCTGGACTAGATGCAGGGACACGTGTCAGGGTTTAATCTCCATAGGTACAAATTGTTCAAGAAGGACTGGCAGGGAGGAAAAGACAGGAAGGAAGCAAGGGGAGCAGCAAAATGAAGACACCAGATTTCAGAAAGGCAGGCTTTAAGAAACTCAGGGAACTGGTAGGCAGGATTCTCTGGAAGACCAGTCTGAGAAGAAAGGTTGTTTAGGAGAGCTGGTCTTACTTTAAGACTATTGCTCCTTGTCCTGTCTGCTGTGGCCACAGAAAATACACTATCTGCATCCTCCATATAATGATCATTCAGCTATTTGAAGAGAAACTTCTGGAGATGGGGAGCATGACAGAATCAAGCCCCAGAGGTGGCCACAACGCCCCTTGGTGGCTGCACCGTTCCTGCCCTGCTCAGGCTCCTTAGGGTACCCTCCCCTTCCTCTTGCCTGTACACCTTTGTTAGGATTAGTTGGTTATAAAAAGGGAGGCTGCCACAGGATCTCTGAGTGAACCTTTGTCTTGTTACTGGTCAGTGGGTCTCTCTCAAACCCTGTTGATCTCCGTCCTATCTCTCGGGCATTAGGTGGGGTCCTCCTGGCCCCTTCCGTGTTCTAATGCACCAGTTCCCTTAAGGGCTAAAATCCCGCCTTGTGCCTTAACCTCGGTATGCCTCTTAGGCGCTCTCCTGCAGTCTCCTCATAGCCCCTTGTAGCCACCTCCACTAGCTTAAACTTAAGCAAACAAAAAATAATAAGCAACTGCTTAACATAAACCATCTCCCCCTCTTGGGGTTCAACAGCTATTTGTCTAGCCATCCTCCCACAGGGCTCTCACCTTCCTGCCTCCAGAGCATTTACTGCCTGCCAGCATCTTTCAGGCAGCTCCTCCCTGCTGTGAGCTCTGTCCCTGTAGACAGCACCATCCTTCCTCTCTCCAGGTGCTGGCTTTTAAGCTTCCCAGAGCAGGGCTCCTCTTGGGTCAGGTGATTCTCTAGCCCAGAGGTTCCCAAACTCTGACCAATTGGGCACCACCAATTTAAAATGATACAACCTTAAGTACCACCAGCACATTTTTGTCATATAAAGTCATTATAATAAATCTGCTAATGCGTACCACTAACAGTTGTCTGCATAGCACTGGTGGTACCTGTACCACAGATTGGAAACCACTGTTCTAGCCCCAGCATAGCTCTCCTTCCTTTATTCTGATATGCAAACTATGACTGCTAGTTTCGCTGCCATACCAGTACCCTTGCTACTCAAACAGGACTCTGCCCTACTGTCCTACTGCTGGCCGGCTAGCCCAGCAATAGGTGCTTGCAACCTGGGGGTTCCTGGCTGCTTATTCCCTTGCAGCCAGCCCATAATGAGCAGTCCTTCCCTCCGAGCTGGGGAGCTTCCTGCAGATGCTTCTTCCTTAAAGTAAAGGAGTCCCCGGTTCCTTGTTACAGAGGGTTTGATTAGGTGACCTCCTGAGGTCCCTTCCAACCTTATTATTCTATGATTTTGATTGCACCCCTGCGTGGGTGTTCAATTCAACCAAGACTGGTACTTGACATCTAAAATTGCAGTACTATAGGATTCTGCACCCTATACGATTTCCTCAGATCTTGTCTGAAGCTGGATAAAGCAAAAAGAAATCCTTGCACCCGTGTTACCATGATAGCTGCACTCAACTGAATTGCAAGGGGTCCAGTTAAGCACACATTCCTACTCCTGCTTAGTATATATGGAAAATGGCTACACAAATATTGAAAGACTCTCTATGCCAACATGAGATCAACTTTTTAACTGAATCTATTTGTACTCAAAAGTGAGTGTCCTCTGCCATTCTCTCTCTACACCTTAGGTCATATTTTTGGATGAAATTTTTTTACTGGCTTTCTACATCCTGTTTTCACTCCCATTCCTATCATTCTCCCTTCCCCTCCCCACACTGCAGTTCAAAAATACAATTATCTTTGGGCTGGGAATGGGGATGAGAATTTATATTGGTTGACCTAATCAAGGCCCTTGCATCTTTCCAAAACTTGGGCCCAACTCCTGTCAGGCAATTTCCTTTTGGGTTGGGATACTTCTTCTCTACATTTCTTTGATATTGAATCTTAACAACCAGAGTTGGGTCCATCAGACACAGATCACCTTTTTAAAATTTCACATACACAATATTTTCTGAAGACTTTCAGGAAAAGTGCCACTTTCTTTTCATCCCACTGTCTTACCTCAACAGGCTGAGAATCTCCCAGGACAAAAATGTGTATCATGTTCACATCTGGGTCCTTCTTGAAGATATTGGGCTTTGCATGATGCTGGAAGTGACGGTGATTCCACCAGTTTGCTGAAGCACCCTAGGGATGGGAAGAAGGAAGAATAGTTAGTCTGCAAAAAGGCATAGTCTCTCCCTACTAGAATATCTATTTCAGTGCAACTTTGATTATACCCAAACGATTGACTATCTCTTAAAATTGTTCTAAATGTTAAAGAGCTACATCCTTAGTTGATATAAATCTCACTAATACAGAGGAACTGACTGAGACTATAAAGGGGGAGATACTATGGATAGAAGCTCACTCTTGTAAGGGAAGGAAGGTTTGAGAGTAGCAGGATAAGAATAAGGGAGTTCAGTACACTCAGGGAGCTTGTAGGGAGACTGTCTTCGGAAGATATTTTTAAATGATGCAAGAATGTAGAAGAGAGGTCAGTTTCTGAAGGAGACCACAAGGAGTTGTTAATGAACAACTGAAAGCCATCTTGATATGGAGGAGAGAGGGGAAGCATCATATGAGACCACTGTGGCTTCCTGAGGAGCTCCCTACTGATCTGAAAATCAAAAAGGAATTACAGAAAAAGAAGACATGAGGACACATAGTGAATGAAGAGCACAAAATAGCAGGAATTTGTAGGGAA
>NW_005842622.1:432380-442209 GCF_000455745.1 Alligator sinensis | reverse complement strand
GAAAATATAAGGACAGTTAGGTACAAAACTAAATTCAATTAACAAGGAACGTGTTAACAAGGAACAACTAAAATCATTTAACAGCAACAAATCTGTGAATATATGAAAAGTATGAAGAAAACAAAGGGATATAGAGGTCCATTACCACATGTAAAAGGAGAGCAAATAAAGGACAACACAGAGAAGGCTGAGGTATTTTAGGTCGTCTTTGCTCCAGTCTTCATGAAAAAGGCAAACTGTGATCAGACACTTCATTAGCGATGATAAAGAAAGGACATGTTATAGAATAGGTAGATGACAGACGGATCAGCCAAATCTAATGAAATTCATTGAGTGCTGCTTAACAACCTAGCTGAAGGAATCTCTGAACCACTGGTCGTTATCTTCAAGAATTTGTGGAGGATGGGGGAGAGGTCCCAGAAAGGCCAGGCAAATATAGCACCTCCATTTGGGTGGGGGGCAGGGAAGGGGAAAGAGGAGGTTTTCTGGAAGCTCCAAACCAGTCAGCCTAACTTTGATTCCTGGAAAGATTCTGCAACATATTATTAAGCCACCAGTTTGCAAGTACCTAGAAGATAAGGGGATTTTTTTTTTAAAGCAAGCAAGCTAATGCAGGCTTGTTAAATATAGATTCTGTCAAACAAATCTAATTTTCTTCCTTTGACAAGGTTACTGGACTAATGGATAAGAAGGAGGCTGCACATATTATAAATCTTTAGTCCAGTAAGGCTTCTAACACTGTCCTCACAATATTCTCTTAAACAAGGTAAGGAAATATGAGCCTAATATAATCAATTCAAGGCAGGTGCACAGTTGTTTGGAACACTGCTCTCAGAGAATAGTTCTCTCTAACTGGGAGGGCATTTTAAATGTCTTTCTGCTTAGATCTGCCCTATTACTGTTCAATATTTTCATTAAAGATTTGGAAGAATAGGAGTCAAGAATGTGAGACCAGATGGAATGGTGTGCCCAGTTTTGAGCACTAGCCTTTACAAAAGATCAAGACAAACTGGTAGAATCTAGAGGAGAAAAAGAATGATGCCAGGTTTGGAAAACATGACATATGAAGAAGAATGCTGCGGGGGACAGAGTTATTTAAGTCATTTGCTTTGGAAAAGGCTGTTATAATAATGATGACCATTTGTTCTCTGTTGATACTATGGAAAGGGCAAGACGCAGGAATTCATAACTCAATGGCTGTGAAAAGTTAGAAAAAGCTATACAAGGATGTTGTAGAATCTCTTTAATGGGAGGTATTTAGGAACAGATTTTTGTGTATATAGTCTAGGTATACTTGATGTTGCCTCATTTCAGGGGGTAGGCTCAATGGCCTCTTGAGGTCCCTTTCCGTTCTTTATTTTTATGATTCTATGAATTCAGTTTAGCTGAACTAAAACATTCACTTTGTGAAATCAGCGTAAACTGCAGGTAATCCCTAATATTTTTAGTCCACAAAAGCAGGCAGGCAGAAACCTGTTCAGCATGGGGAGTACAAGATAAATGACATTCTTTGCTCTGAGCTCTATCATTAGTGTCATCAGGCATGTCAATGGTAATCGTAGCAAGTGTGATGAAGGCTAATCTGTGTTGGTTTGTGTCATGGAAGAAATAAGGTGCGTGTGGGGGCCGATGACTCAATGGAAAACTGGCTAGTGAAGATTTTCCCCCCCAACTTTTAAAAGGGTTTTAATGGAAAATAAACAAGGGGGGGTGGGGAAGTACTGGACAATGGCCCTAGCAGTCCTATACCCTCATTGTGTCTCCAGCTCCTGAGAAATGCAGTCCCAAGCTGTCTCACTGCCAAGGAAGTTCAGGCAGGAGGCCAGCAAGGCACTTGCCTTGTGAGTGGCAAGACGCATTGTGGACTGCTGGCTTCTCATGCTGCTCCTAGTCTCTTCCAAGAATTCAGAGTAGACAGAGAGCCTCTTTTTCACAAAGTAGCTTTGAGTTTGGCTGTGGAAAGATGATGAAGATACTTTGCTCTAATGAAGTATGTTGGAAAATGGTTGCCCCAGGACTCAGCAATAGTCCTGCAATTGGCTGTTGGAAGTTCTCTATAAATGACTGACTAGCCATGAAGAAGGCGCTCTTGTTGTTAGACTGCTGAGATAAATTGTTTTGCATTATGCTTCCCTGGTGTTTTCTGTTCAGGATTTGAGAGTGAATTAGGAAGGTCTGACATTGAGAATGTTAAAGGTCTAACTGTGCCCATCCCTTGTGCTAGAAGGAAACTTACTGCTTTGCTTATGATACCTAATTCTAATAGTTTATCTATTTGATGTGCTTTTATCTTTAAAGCCTGCTAATACCATTGTGCACCTGATCTCTTCCCTCTCTCCTCTTTGGTATTTTGCCTGCCTTCTGCCTCATGTTTTTCTACACTAACTAACCTGACCTGGAGAAGCAATTTCTTTTAGCACCCACTCTACCAGTTCACATAACCTTATTCATATGAATGAAGCTCTACCTCTAGTCCCTTTACTCTACTCTAGAAATAAATGGAATCCTAGTGGGAAATGCCCTTCCTCCTATGTGCCCTTCCTCGTCCTCTGTGTATGTTGAGAAACAGTCAAACAACGTGTGTGCTGGTTGCAAACTAATAAAACTTCTGGCAGATACTGCCTGTGCTGGATACTAAGGAGGGCAGTAGAAGGGTATGGCCACATGCTACGGAAAGGCAGTATTGTTGCAACTCCAGGAGGTTACCTGTTACTGTACTTGCCAGTAGATGAAACCCTATGCTGGGAAACACAGAGCTGTTTCTTATTGCTGTCATAATTATTGCTAATGGTTGCATTCCAGGCCTGTGCTTAAATGGCTGATAAGCAACCAAACAGGCATTTGACAATATGTACCATTTCCTTGTTTTCTACAAGACTTCCCCCTTCCAGGAACATATGCTAGATCAGTGATCCTTAACCATGGTGCCTTGGAACAAAAGAAACCCAGAAGTTTTGACCAGGAATCCATGGTGTTAAAAATGTTCTGTGCTTTTGTGGTCTTTCAGAGTTCTTTGCAACTTAAGAACGGCTCTTGTCTTTTTCTGCAATCAAAAATGAGGGAAAACAAAGAGCCAGCATTTTCTGAGGAGTGCCTTGAGTTTCAGGCAGGGGGTTGCCTTGAGTCTAAAAAGTTTGAGAACAACTGTTCTAAACAGCTGTATTGCACAGAACTCTGCATTGGACCTTACTGAGTTTTGAGTGTAAATCAAGTAATTCCACTGAAGTCACTGAGACTATAGCTGTTAAAGCTATAGTTGGTGAGACTATAGCTGTAAGATGCTAAAGTCCTGGATTCGCATCTGATCTTTGCTCCGGCTTCACAGGGAATCTGTAGCAAATTCATCTTCCCTGTGTGGGTTTATTGCTTTTACATCTAAAGCATGTGACAAGGGACCGATCAGATCCCCAGACTTCTCCACTGCAATCGTCTCCTTAGCATAGAGTGTGTCATCTTCCTTTACCTTCAGGTGCCCAATCACAAACTTGTGGACTATGTGGTTCCATACAGACTTCTGAAAGACAGAGAGGTGACCAAAGTCATGTTGCAGCCACCCAGCCTGGGCCTGGGGAAGAAAAGAAACAGAGGTCACAGGGTGGTTAGAAATCAAAGGCAGGCAAGATACAGAGTGGAAGGCAAGTACTGTGTGTGTCAACATGATGGTGTGGATGGTCCTACCAAAAGCAAAGGTATGGAAGAGGAGATGAAGTTCTATGCTTGCTGCAGGGGTTACTGGATCCAGGAGAGAGGGACATGGGAGAAAAAGGTGTTCAGGGAGCATGAACATTATGTGGTGAGGGGGTGATTGGTCTTGGAATGTGCTTCTAAAGGGAGTTTGGTACTAATCTTGGCAGGAAAGGCTCTGAAAAACTGGGTGCATGGATGGGTCAGCTTTCATAGAAGCACGTGCAAGTTGACTACTTAGGACCCACCACTTCTCACCTGGGAGGTTGCAAGGATGCAGGAAAGGATAAAAGTTGTGATCCAGCCGGTGCCATAATATGAAATCATTAACAAACCCAAAGCTTCCATAATCAAGATATGACAGAGGTAAAGTGAGAAGAATAAGGGATCTGCTTTGAACAAGTTCATTTCCTCTGCTGTCTTCCTCAAGGCTCGGAAATCCTCCACCAGCTGAGACTACAAAAAGGAAATGCAAAACAAAACATTCACTGTCTATACAGGTCTGAATTTTTCCCATGAAGCTTTGGGCTTCAACTCTAATGCCCCCATCACTGTTTTGGAACAATAAAGTCTACATACTCAGACAGCTGTCAGCTGTTTCTCCAGGAATGTGATCCTATTCCCTCACCTTCTAAGATTAATTTTGCCTCCTTGACCTACTCTTTTTGAAATGGGAAGGGAGTTTAAGTCCAGATTCTTAGCTGGTGTAAGTCATCTGAGCCATACTGAAGAAATAAAGCTACATAAGTATATCAGGGATCTAAATCTCATTTTGGCCACGTGGCATGGCCAGCCTGTGGGCTAGGAATGAGGGGCTACCCACAAGGCTGAAAATATGATGGCAGCAGCTCCCAGAGTTGTGGGAGCCACTGCTCTTCCTGCCACAAAATTTCCAGCCCCATGGACAGACCCACAGGACAGGTGACATGGCTCTGTGCTCTGGATCCATTCCTGTGGGGAGTCCTGTGGGCTGTATGATCGAGGGCAGCAGGGCAGGCCCTATGAGGAGAGGCTATGGGACCTGAACCTGTTCAGCCTCCACAAGAGAAGGGTGAGAAGGGATCTGGTGGCCACATACAAACTTGCCAAGGGGGACCAGCAGACAATGGGAGAGTCCCTGTTCCCCCAAGCACTACCAGGAGCAACAAGGAATAATGACCATAAGTTGACTGACAGTAGATTCAGGCTAGATATCAGGAGGCACTACTTCACAGTCAGGGTAGCTAGGAGCTGGAAACAACTTCCAAGGGAAGTGGTGCTCGCTCCTACCTTGGGGGTCTTCAAAAGGAGGCTAGACAATCACCTAGCTGGGGTCATTTGACCCCAGCATTCTTTCCTGCCCATGGCAGGGGGTCAGACTTGATGATCTGCTCAGGTCCCTGCCGACCCTACCAACTATGAAACTATAAATTTGACAGTGGGACAATCACTGGCAGTATTAATTGGGAGCTTTAGTGATTAACACTGCTACTACTGCTGCCATCAAATTTCCAGCCCTGTGAGGAGCCCTGCACACCAGATGACAGCTTTATCGATAATATCTTTACCACGCCTGGCTTACATGAACCAAAGATTTAGCCTATTTTCCTTTCCCCTGAAATTATGATTCAGTCCATTCACCTATCCACAGCCCTGAAGCTCTGCTCTTGTGTGAGTGTTGCATTTAAAGCAGCCATTTTCTCTTTTTGATTGGTCAGTTGGTGTGTGCAGTCATTTATGAAGGTTAATGTAATCACCCCCTATTGTGGATGATGAAAGTATATATTAAATTCCGTCATCTAAAGAACAATAGGGAGGAGGAAGGATTTCACTTTAGAAAGCAGCCAGGCAGCACACAACATTTGAATAATGAATGAATGGAACATTTGGTAGGTGTATAGCACTGGTCCCATGATGTGAGACAGATGAGAGGACAGCTCTGCAGCTTTATAAGCACAGTACTCAGCCTGAACAGTTTTTGTTTGCTTTCTCCCATTGGCATTTCATTCCCATGCCACATGTGCCATCAACATGGCTACTCTTTTGAACTATTTCTTCATCTGAGGGCTCAGCAGAAGCTGGTCTGAATTTTGGAGTAGAATTTCCTTGGGGTGAGCTGTCTAAAGGATGTTATGGAGCAGACTATAGAAGGGACAGGTGGCAAGCAGTATCCGTGTCATTATTTTGAAGCCCTTTTATCCATAGCAAAAAAACCAACAAGCTCTATGAATGACTGGCAGAACCAGGACGTCAGAATAGGAACAGCAAGACTATTGATTAGAGACGTGTCCCAGCCCCAAAGACTGGAACCAGATCCAGCCTGATCTTGATCCTTTTCCCTTTAATTTTATGGGTATTGCAATCTGGGTGCTAAGGGCTGGACTTGCCTGATTGTTACAGAAAGAAGTTGAGCTGCACAGGCGTTGCTACTGAAGAAACTGCAGGAATAGAACAGGAAGGCCTGTTGCAAGTATGGTATCTTCATACTTGTCAACACTGGAACATACACAGAGGTGTCTTGAACGTGAATGTCTTTTCCCCAGGTTTCTGTGCTCTCTGGAGTTCCTTATAGTGTGGCAGACTTACGCATTGTGTGTAACAGCACTGGACACAGGAATTTGGAAGGTGGCTTGATAATTAAGCTGGAATGGGCGGATTATGGATTCCTGTCTAGCAGAAAACCCCTGAGAGCTACTCACATTTTTATCTCGATCCTGGCTGGGTTCTCCTGGGGCAAGCTCTCCAATAAGTAATGGCTTGAGAAACTTCTGCACAAAGCTGGGATTGATGTGAAAGGCCCAGAAAGCATCCTGGGGAAGAAACACAGGTAAATAAACAAGATTCAATAGCAGCTACTGGCCATTTCACGCTGGTTCATTCCTTTCTGTCCCCTGCAGTACCCTCCTCCACACCATTTCCCCATACTTATTCAGCAGTAGCATAATGGTATTGGCAGTAGCATAATGAAGGGGGGGCAGGGGGATGACTACAGCAACAGCCTCAGGTTATAACCCCAGAAGGGAAGGGGGTGTGTGAAAAAATAGAAGCAGCTGCATTGCAGGACTGGCTGCTGCTGTGCCACCATCATCACAGGCAGTGATGTCACATTACAACATTGGCCACTGGCTCAACTGCAACCCCACAATACACAATTCTTCTCAATGCTGTGCTTCCAGGTCAAGAAGATGACTGAAGTTGCCTTTTATTAGGGTCAGAATTTTGACAATGTTAGTCATCTAAAGATGCTGATAGAAATCTGTCTTGTGGGATTCCCCAATAGGAATTAGGTACCTCGTTGTTTGCTTTGAATGGAAATTAGGTACTTATGAAAATCCCAAGGGGTGCTCACTGATTTTAGGCATCTCTACCAGTAGGTGCCTAAATACCTTTCAGAATCTTGCCTTAAGGACCTATGCCATTGCACTGCATTCAACAAAAGGTTCTCCCCCCTCCCCCAACTCCAAGTTCACTGTCCAGAGACTCTCCAGGGCAATCCTAAAGCTTTTGCTTTTGATGGGCTGTAAACTAGTATGGTATCAAACCAAACACCAGAACTAGCACTGGCTACATTCATAAGTGTGTCTCAAAGCAAAGTGAAATTTTACCATTGGGAAAGCTAGTTCCTTTATAACCAACATATTATAAATTACAATGGATTGCTAGCTGATCAAGAAAGATCGGTTACACTTACTGGTATATTCTATTGTAGAACTGCTGACTCCCAATAATCACTTAGAAAACTCCACATGCATTACGTGTTTACTGTGTGCCTGGAAGGAACTAGATGTCTTGATTTGAGAAATATTTTGCAAGGTAAATGTTGAGGCCTTGGATGTCAGGGAGAAAAGGCTGAGTCTGCCAGATTTATGTAGGGGACTTCCCTGGTATACAGCCAATACCCTTCTCTGTTCCTTGATATGATTTGAACTAATTTCTCCCTCATCTTATGCTTCCTCCTACATACCTTCCAGCACCAAGATCCCACAGAGTCCTAGCAGGGAGAAGAACTGATACCTCCAAAGGTATTTTTCAGTTGTTCATAATCTCCCTTCCTTCCACCAGTTAGATTCTGGTCCAGAAAGGTGGTGCTGGTCCAGAATGATGGGGAGATTTTAATAAAAGTTCCTCCATCCCTGCTCTTTCTTCAGTGAATCCCAAAACTATGTAGTAGTCTAATCTTTCCAGGACTTGCAAGTGAATTTTAGTTGTTCTGTATGATCCCAAGAGCTTCTATTATAAAGGGTCCTGTCAGAGACTTGCTTATCTATTCAAATTGCCAAATTCCTAATCTACGATGTCACCCGTGGCTTGGGAACTCAAAAGGAGATTGTGGGCATTATTGTTGTTGTTGGGTTTTTTGCCCCTGATGCTGTATGCTGCATACAAAATTCTCTCCAAGCTGCGTGTGTGCATGGCTGCGCACACTTTAAAATCATGCTGTGCACAAACTTATTAATGCCGTGCACCTGCCCGGAGAGGCACATCATAAAAGTGACACTAGAAGAGACCAATGGCGGAGGCACCGGGGCCAGCACAGGGCACTTACCAGAGGTAAGCTCAGGCAGCGGCTCTTCCCTGAGGCCATGTATCTCCTTCCCAGCCCCAACGCCATGTCTCCTTGCTCCCAGAGGCATGGTGAGGTAGGACTGGGGGCTGGCGCAGGCTATGCCGGTGCTGGGAAACTGCTCTGCTTACAGCCCCGACACCATGTGCTTCCTCACTCCCAAAGGTGAGGTGGGGGCTGGGACCTGGAAACCTCTCCGTTCCCAGAGGCAAGGCAGGGGCTGGGGGCTGACATGGGCTCTGCCAGCACTGGGAAACTGCTCTGCTCCCCAGGCCCAATGCCACGTGCCTCCTCGCTCCTGGAGGTCGGGGCTGGGGCTAGGGCCAGGAAACTGCTCTGCTCCCGGAGGTGATGCTGGGGCTGGCGCGGGCTCTGCCATCACTGGGAAACTGCTCCACTCCCCAGTCCCAATGCCATGTGCCCTCCTTGCTCCCAGAGGTGGGGGCTGGGGGTGCCACCAGTTTTTTAGCCATTTTGTGGTTTGTCTTTATTGTCACTAGTTTATGCATTTGAATTTAAAAGTATTAAACAGAAAAAGAAGCTGCAAATGGTGTTTTTATTAGAAGAATCCTAAACTGTGTAATCTTGAATTTGGGAGTTCTAGTTACAGCTGTGTCTAAGGGCATAGGCAGGCAAGGTGCTTTGGGTGCTGTGGGGCAGACTGAACTGGCGAACTCACAGACCGAAGTGGTGTGTTCACAGACTGCTACATCTTAGAGGGAATATTGGCTGCATAGTGTTTCTGCCCAATGCCAGTATGAGAGCTTTCACTTGTCACGCAGACAGACTAGTGAATGTGGCCACTATGCCACCTAGCACAAGAGGGCTAACATTTTCAAGAGAACCAAAAGGGTGGAAAATTTAGAGACAGTTAGTTGCCTGACCCCCTTAGAGTTCCATGATAATAACACCCTGTGCTGCCACAACTCTTTTCATCCATGAAACTCAAAGCATTCACTTAAATACGTTTTGCCATTTTAATAATGTTACCCATTTAGCAAGTGCACAAACCAAGGCACAGAGAAGTGTCTTTCCATGGTATAAGAGCTAGGAATAGGACTCAGGAGTACCCACCTATTTTCTAAACACAAAGTCCAGATTTTCATGTGCTTGTTCTCTGCAGCTGACCTACCTGGGTGCTGAGCTCTTCAGAAAAATCTAGGTCTGACTCTAGGTGCTGAATCCTGAATAGTCCAGGCAGGGTCCAAAGCTCAATGGAATCAATAGAAGCTTTTCAAATGACTCTTCCTTCCTTCCTTCCTCATGTCCTTGTGTGACAAGGTATTTAGTATAATTTGCAGATTCATTGGAATCTGTCAGGGCTATGCTGTAAGCACTTCTGTTCTGGCCTTGAACTTGTGATCTCTATGCTGTCAACCATGCGTCTTAGTGCCCACACCACTGTAGCCCCCTTCAAATTAGGACTTTGTATTGCATTCTGCCTAAGAAACGTTTGCTGACAGAAAGGGATGAGATGAAGAAGGAAGGAGGGAGACAATCCGAGTCATTTAACTTGAGGTTCAAGAAATGCAGGAAGAAGCCAAGCCGTTTTTATATATGAGAAGTAAAGGCTAGAACAGGGGCAGAGGAGGACAGAAGCCA
>NW_005842622.1:414561-432341 GCF_000455745.1 Alligator sinensis | reverse complement strand
GGAAAGAGGTAAACATGCAGCAGCCTAAGAGCACTGAGGGAGGCAGGACACAATGCCGAATAAATTTGATTTACAAAATGCACATTTTTTGTAGCATTTGGACTTTCCAATTAGCTGTGGGAGCAGCTTGACCCCTTATTACCTCAGCAACGGAATGAAAACCTCTCTCCTTAATGGGCAGCTTGCAAATGAGTGTTGAAAAAAAATCCCCTTTTGGGATCAAGTGGGGAATAAAGGGAAAGCCTGTTACTGTAGCAGATGATTTGCAGTGAGACTGGGTCTGTTTATGCCTTTGTAACATAAGGGGCTGGCCTTGGTTTCAGTCATCACTATAATCCTCTTATGTAGACAAGGAAAGCTGTGATTTAGACTGGCAGAGCTTACTTCGATATCAAATAAGAGTGAGTCCTGCTGATTCCAGCTGCAGCTTGCCTGGCATGTATTTGAGAGTTAACACCAGCACACCTACACTAATGGCTGAAACTGGGACAACCTCCCAAGGGCACCTTGGGAATGGTTTTGAGCTCTTCTCCTTTTCTCTGCCCCAGGCCAAAGACACCTTGTCTTGAGTCTCTAAGTTTACCTACTTAGATATCTACAAAGGTACTTGTATGGCCTCCCCCACTACAGTACGTGTTCTTCACAATCTTTAATGCATTTATTCTTGCAACACCTCTATGAGGTAGGGAAGAGCTATGATCACCATTGCATATAGAGGATATTGAGGTATGGAGAAGCTGAGTGACCTTTTCTAAAGTCAAACATAAAGGCTGTAGCAGAGTGGGGATTTGAAACCAGATCTCCCAAGCTCCTAGTTAATGTGATAAACCCTTGCAATAAGCTAATACCCCCAGAATTTAATGGAAAAAAAAACTGGTTACCTGAATTAGACTCCTTTCAGATACTGGCTACAACACTTACCTGAATAGAAAATCTCACTTGTTAGATTTTAGCTTTCAAACCTGTTGCCACAGCAAATTCATAAAATAGACTTCCTCCTCCTCATTTATGTTTAAAGCACACTCCTGGTCCCTTCATGGGGGAGTGGGGTGGAGGAGGCAGGGGACAAATTAAGCTTGTCTAAGCAATGGTGGTCTGCCATATTTCCAAGGCTATAAGTATTTTCTTATTTGCAAAGGGCCAGGTTTCTATTCAGGTGCCTTTGAGGCCCTGGACATGAGGAAGAACAAAGACCGAGTCTGCCAAATTTATGCGGGGTTCTGCCTTCCCTGTCAGTGCACATCACTGTGTCACCGTGTGGCAAACAGTCATGGAGGGATATGCCTGGGAGAAGGGGTGTGAGAAGGATTAATATTTGGGATGGATATCCAAGGATCCTTGCTGCCAGGTCAGTGACTCAGAGCAAAGATTCTGGGGAAAAGACAAGAGGGAAGGCCTGGACCACAAGGGAAATGACAGACTGTCAGATGTGTATCATTTATACCATGAACTAGTGGAATTAGCGTGTCTTCTGAGGAATGCTTTGGTCTCATCCTGATTACAGCCTTGGAGCGGTCTCTGTCTGAGCCACTTGATGTTAATGGAGGGGCAGCTCAGAGAAACAGTTTCTTCCTGCCTCTTGGAAGGTATTTTCATCCACTTGTATTTAGCCTGGTAATTCCTTTTGTACTTCCTCAAAATGCACTTCCTAAATACATTGTGAGCATCTCATAAAGTGTCCTGGGAAAGATGCTTTCCCTCCATCTCTGCTCCAGATCCTTCTTTGAGTCTTGGAGAGGCTTTGAAACTTTGAGCAATGTTCGATTGTTTCATGCTTCTATGAGAGGGAAGGGAAAGGAGCTGAAACTGTTTAGAAATGCAAGTACACACGTGCACAGTGTCAGAACAAAAGGGTTTCTCTCTGGTTTCATTTTGACCTTGCACCTCCCCACTACCCTAGCACATGTCTCAAAGGAGACCCCAGCAAGTGGGTTCATTGAGTCCTTCTATTCAAGGATGGCTGATAAAGAGTAGGCATGTCACTGACATATGCAGTGGGGAGTGTTTCAGTATGCTGCCATAGAAGCATGAAGAATGCTATCTCCTGAATATTTAATACTGAGTTTATCTCTTGACAAGATAAAGATGATGACAGAGTTGCCCTTTCATTAGATATACCTCTTACATGTGCAATTTCTTTTAGGCTAGGAGGTCATGAGTTCAGGTCCTATACTGGGATTGTAGGGCACCCTCAATGCCTTACGTAAGGAAAGGTGGGGTAGAAGATGGACTCTGAGAAGTGCTAAGATATTTGGATGTACTACAGCTAGGTCTTGACTGCCTGACACCAGTGAGATGTCCAGTTAGGTTCATGGCAGTGTGAACATGTTAGTGGGAGTGAGGGAAAGGGTTGTCTTGATCTCTGTCAGTTAAGCAATTTTTAATCTCCAGAGATGGGAGTTGTAGCCTGTGTGTAACCTGTGATGCATGTGAAGGCACTATTAGTGTGTGTTGCCATAGTGCAACCTATGGTGTATGTTTAGGTGTTAATTTTGTGAGTGCCCCAAGGCTGATATTTTATAAGAACAAGAAATAAGATTTGCATTTCAGACTTATGGGGTTTTTTTTGCAGGATGGGGGGAGGGAGGGGGGGAGGAGCATTGTTGCTACCTCTTCCATGTTCCCACTGGACCACAATTTCCTGGAGCACAAAACAAAATGCTGTCATTTGTCTTGGCATCATTTTCCACCTGAATTAGGTTATTTTGTAATCATAAGATTTCTTTTAAAATAGGAAAGTTGTAAAGCAAATGCTTCGTCAAGTCTCTTTGAGCAACACAGCTTAGGAGAAAGGGGACCTAAATCTTGGGCTACGTTCAAATCATTCTCTCTCCTTCTGCGCTTGTTTCTCTGAAAACTGTGGAATGGGTTGTAGTGGGGGAGAAACAGCCCAGTGATGGAACCACAAATGCACATCAAGATCTCTCTCTCTCAGAGTGACAAGAAGGCCAAATGCACTTGGATTTACAGCTGCATGTATTTGAACCAAATTCTCCAATCTTTTACACATGTGCAGCCCCTTGGATTTCAGTGGGTGTGCGCTGATGCACCTGCAAGGAGAATTTGGACCATTTATTTCCCTCAGAGGCTGTGATGGAAGGAGATAATGCAGCAAGGCACATCGCAGTATTTTAAGGAAAATAACCAGTAATAACCTCAGAGCCTGTGACTGGCAGCAAGTACAGATTGGTGGATAGCCAGGTGTTAGTGATTCATGCTAATTCTGTCACATCTACCATTCCTTTCTGCAGAAGAGCTCACAAATCATGGTTAATGAATGGTTGTCCTTTCTTGCTCCTTGTCATCTCTGGCGTACATACTCTCTGAAGAGCTACAGTGCAGCATAATTATTATTAAGGGTGGGGTGATGCCCTCCTGTGAGCACATGCTCTGACTGCAATTTTGGAGACAGTGGCTTGGGAAAACCCAGACTACAGCCAACAGAGGGATAGTAGATGTGCTCCTTTTAGCTCTCATTTTTCAGAGAGGGACTGAAATGTGAGACGGTACCGAGGAAACCAACTGTTAACTGCAAGAAGCAGCTCTGCCTGGTGGCAGCAGCAAAGGGAGAAATGGATACTTTTCTCCCAAACCTGTGGTAGAAAGCTCTAAAGGACTCCCTCCTGGGGAACTACAAAACAGCTCCTGCTGTTCCACCTCTGCAGCTTGCCATCCGCACAAAAGCCTCTTTGGATTATAGCAACCCATTTCAACCAGGAGAAATCCTTGATCATAACACTGAAGCAACTAGCAGCATCTTACAAACAGGAAACAAAGTGGGAAACACATGTGCCTGGCAATCTTTAAAGAGCAAATCTCCAGAGCAGGGTGGTCAGCTCCTGTCAATTACCATAGCTCATTGGATTCAAAAGAGCTATATCCATAGATCACTTGGATTCAGGAGTCCTATATGCCAATTTACACCAACATCGCCCCCCCCCCCTCCTTTGCCCTTTCCCCCTCCAGTTTTTTTTTGCATCCTGGAGCTAAAGCTCCCAAAGAGATCAGTTGTAAGTAGAGCAGGTGTCAGGCAGGGAGACAGAGAGACAGCAGCACAAAGAGTAAATCCCTGCGGGGACCCCAGCCGTCAGTGACTCTGGTGGGGAGAGCCCAGCGCAGCTGTCCTTACCGTGGCATCCTCGCCAGCATAGTGGCTGATCACGCGGTGGCCCCCAGGGTGCCTCCTCACCCAGTTGGTGATGTTGTAGACCTTCCTGTCGATCACCAGCCACTTGTCTGTCTTCAGGTTGTGCTTCTGGATCTCCTCCCAGCTGTAGAAGCGGATCTGTGCCTCATGCTCCCCGGTCTCCTCGCCTTTCTCCCCTCCTTTCCCCATGGGCCAGCTTTGCCTTGGCCAGAAGCAGACACTGCCCGGTCCCTGGCTGCACCCCCTCTCTGGCCTGTAAGGGAGGCGGGTTTCCTTCCTGGGTGAGTTCAGCTGATCCCCGGTTCTCTCCCTTTTTCTTCTCTCATGTCGTTCCTCCCTCCTCCCCTTTGTCTCTGCTCCCCTCTCCCTCCTCGCCGGCGGGGCAGCCTCCCCTCCGCGCTGCCTGCTCGGAAGTGCCCTCTAGGCGGCTCTTCCCTGAACTGGCGGACTTTCCCCTCTCCTGCAGCCCTGCCCGGGGGGAACCTCAGCCTCCCATCCCCCCTGCTCAGCATCCTCCTCCATTCATTACTGATGGGGTTTCCACAGTGATCAGCAGAGCTCCTGCGCCAATCCCGGCTCTCCCCCAGCAGCGCTTTGCTCTCCCATTGGCCCGGGCTGATCTTTCGAAGGGAAGCAGGCTGGAGTCCAGCAGAGCCTAAAGAAGCCTTGACATTGTATCCCACTGGGCCTGGGGCCAGAGGGGCAGCGGGAGGGGGCATTTGGGAATTATTCAGGGTAGCAAAAAAAAAAAGGGGTGGGGGTTACTGTCTTGTGCTCCTCTCTCTCTCTCTTTCTGCTGCTTTGTGCATTTGGGCTCGAATTGTAAAAATAAATAAATAAATAAATAAAATGCCATTTCAGTCCTGCCACCTAATTAGTCTCCCTGTACGAAGGAGAGATTTGTATTTTGACTGAAATTAGCATCATGTGCTCTATTTTTGTCATGTTGAGTTATGGCTGTGATCACCAGGGATCCTGCCTTGCTCTGATTAAAACCAAAAAAACCCCATTTTTGGTATAACCCCCCGCCCCCCTGAATCCACATTTTTCTATGATTCAAATGCAACAGCACTATTAAAAAGTAACCCCAAATCCACATTTTTCCAGGATTAAGATGAAACACCACTATGTATATGAGTGGTGTTGCATTTGAATCATGGAAAATGTGGATTTGGGGTTACTTCTTTGAAACTGAAAATTGGGGATTTTTTTTGTGGTGTTGCATTTGAATCATGGGAAAATGCGAGTTTGGGGTTACTTTTTTATAGTGGTAACCCCAAATCCACATTTTTCCATGATTCAAATGAAACACCACTATATATATGAGTGGTGTTGCATTTGAATCATGGAAAAATGTGGATTTGGGGTTACTTTTTTTGAATTCCCAACACTCTTCTCAGCCCCGTGCCCTGATTGCTGAAATAACTGCAGGAGAGGGGCACAGGGGCAAGGTCAAAAAATCCAATGCATATACATATGTGTTAGTGGTGTTTCATTTTGATCATGGAAAAATGTGGATTTTGGGTTACTTTTTTGAATCTGAAAATTGGGGATTTACACAGATTCACACAGATTCATGGAAGTTTAGGGCTGGAAGGGACCTTGTGAGATCATGGGTTCTAGCCACCCCTGCTCTGGGTAGGAAAAACTGCTGGGGTCATATAACCCCAGAAAGGTGTGCGTCCAGCAGAGAAAACCAGGATCCCTGATGATCACTAACATTCCTTGCAGTTTCCTTCATTGCTGGAGGTTTTCTTTGGGTATATATATTTTTTCTTCTTAAGTAACAGTCCTGGCTTAAAAGTTTCTACTTCAGGGCAGATGTGCTATTTTTTATTAGACCAACTAAATAGTTGGAAAAAATTTTCTTTGCAATCTTTTGGGTACAAAAGAATGAATGGAATAGTTTAATGAGATAATGAAACCAACATAAAAGCACTGCCCTGAAGCAGGGAGGTTGTTGGTGTAGTTGTGTTGGTCTAAGGACATAGGCAGAATTGTATTATGTAGATAATGAAACTAACTAAAAACAATTTTTCTAGCTATTTAGTTGGTCTAATAAAACACAGCACATCTGCCCTGAAGCAGAAATTTCTAAGCCAGGGCTGTTACTCGAGAAGATAAAAATATACTTAAAGAAAACCTCCAGCAATGAAAGAAACTGCAAGGCATGTTAGTGATCATGGCAGTAATTCAGCATAACAAAAATAGAGCAAATCATGCTAATTTCAGTCATAATGCAAATCTCTCCTTCCTGAAGAAAAGTGTTTATGCTTGAAAGCTTGCAAAGAACTATTTTTCCAACTATGTAGTTGGTCTAATAAACAATATCACATCTATCCAAAGAACCTTGTCTGCCTATGTCTTTAGATCAACAGAGCTACAACCAACAGCCCCTCTGCTTCAGGGCAGTATTTTAATTGTTCATTTCATTATCTCATTAGATTATTCCATTCATTCTTTCTCTTGCTCTAGGTCATGACATAGTAAACTGAACCTTGTTTTGAGGTTGAAGGAGGAGTTTTCAAGTTGGAGGCAAAAAGAATAGCACAATCTCTTCCAGATGCACCAAGATATTGATGACAGCCTTACGGGGCAATTTAATCCTGACCATGGCAGCCCCAAACTCACAACTCACAAACTCTACATTTTGTTTTTATTCCTCTGAATAAGGATTAACCCTGATATGTCACTGCACCTTCATCCTAACCAGGCCAGGACCCTTTCTGCATAGTTTTGAATGCACCTGAATTGTAACCTGTCCCATCTCAGCTGTTCCAATCCTCCTTCTCCTCCCATCTCCTTCATATGTCCCAACCTTCATAGGCGGCAGCACCTTCTCCTATTCTATTTCTACTTCTAAATCTATATTTTATTTCCCCTTGCTTTTGAATTGCCATATGGCTCCTTCCTACACCCATCATAGATTGCCCATGCAGCTCTAGCAATGAACACCAGTTCTGCCCTGCAACATCCTTTGTTAATCTAGTTACAGACATTACACAGAGTTCTGCTGGTGTTGTCCCCAATGGACAGTGTGAGTTCGTGCCCGGTGCGCTATTGCCAATGAACACACAGGGGTGGAGGGTCCAACTTAATCTTTATTGTTTCCAGTCTGCGCAGAGAGGGGTGCTTGGCAATCGTTTGCAAAGCAAGCACCACCGGTTTCTACCTTTGGGTACCTTTTATACATATGTTTGCAAGTGTATCGCTCAGTGATTGGTTACAAGCCACTGACATAAGACGTTCTCTACTGAGCATGTCCCTATACCTATGTTTTAGCCATGTAATTCATTTACATACATATATGTTTCATTAACATACTTTTGCCCTGCCCAGGGGTGTGATTTTTAGCATTATAATGAGACCTTTTTCTGAACTTCTTGCTATCTTACAAGTGTCAGGGAGACATTATCCTGCTGGTGTTAGGGAGGCATTCCAGGAATCCTCCGCATCCCACATGCTGTGCTCTGCAAGCATCTCTTAACACACACATACCACACCCCTCCCAGCATCTTCAAGTTGCCTTAAGTATTTAGTTAGATATAGTTTGCAAAAGCTAGATATACCATAAAAAAGTTTACATAAAAAGATTACACAACTGGGATAGCCAATCTTCCCTTGTTAAGACACTGAGATAAAATGGTTACTGTCCTGGCATGTGCATTGTGCAACAATGGCTACCTCTGTCTCATTGGATGCAGTTGGCAGTGCTCTTTGCTTAGTGTATGCTTGCTATCACACAACTTCCCCAAGTAATATGGAATTGAGACTGTGCTTCCCAGGGCTACCACTCAATTTCCCACCACCCATATTAGGCACTTCCTACCCCTCAGAAGCTCCGCTGGCTGGTACAGGACAGTAGCAACACCAGAGTAGTACTGATGTGGGCGTTTCTGGACCCAAATCCTGGTGAAAAGGGATGGTTTTCAATAACCCCTTCCCCAGCTAGTAGGTGGTGTCTTGGCATCAGCGTGGGTGATAGAATCAGTCCTTAACCAGCCTCCACCATAGTTTTTCCTGAGCTTAGGTCCTGGGCACATAAGGGTGACCACCTGTGAAAATGCAGGGTTTTAGCTGCCTATGTGATCTACCTATACTGTCAACCCTGATTCTGTTCAAGAATATGCCACTAATTCTGCAGGGTATCCCAGAGCCAAGATTGCCTCACTTTAATTCCCAAACTGCTGTACTTGATGGGGCATTTTTATTTTTAGTATCTAGGCATCCACTGAATTTTACTTGTTTCATAATGTTTGGTTCCCTCTTTAGCATGGGACATTTTCTGTTTTCTTACTGGTATATGTCAGTTGTCCAATATATCCAAGTGGTCATTCCTTTTAATGTTCCTTGTAACAAATTTATTAGAACACCAGACTCTTGGCTACCTATTCCTGGACATTGAACAACATAGACCTTATGTTTCTGCAAGCGGAGAATCGCTCTTGGCATTCTGCATGGTGATACAAAAAATGGTTTCTCAATAATCAGTTCAGATGTTTTATAAATCTTAAAACAGCGTAACATAACAACACTGATACAAGTGCTTGAAGACAAATGCAATTGAATAGTTCCTTATCTGTCTTGGATGATATTCCTGCCTGAATGATTTTGAAGTGTACAATAGCTGTCAGCTTTCCTGTAGCCAACCTGTAGTGATCCATTTGCATATTATGATCTCAGTTCTGCTCAGTGCCATAGCAATGAAGTCTGGCACCCAGGGCAAAGCCTACAGCAGCAGCCTGCCCTCACCCCATGCACAGATCCAGGGGGCACATGCTTCCCCATGCTTGCCCGGGAGTGCACGCAGCAGTGGCAGGTGCTTTCCTCCCATCCCTGTGCCCTGCCAAATGAGCCTCTTGCAGCTCCATCCTGCGACTCACCCTGGCTGGGCAGTGCCTGTTGGTGCCCATTTGCTTCTGAGCCCTGAGTGGTTACCCTGCTTGCCTCAGCCTTGCACCGGTACTGGTTCTGCTCCTCTGGGAATCTATGGCAAAATTCTGAATAATGCCAGAAAGAGCAGGATGGTACCAGATTTGGGTAAAAGGAGGAAGCAATGGGGTCTGTTCCTTTATGATAGTATTCTTCAGTTTCTGATAAGCAAACATGAGGTGCATCTAACATGTCACCCCATGTCACCATAATGATGTGCTACATTGCCATCTGACATGCTATGGCAACAAAGCGATCGTGTGAGTCTACATGTGACCAGCAGCTACTTTGCCATAACAGCACACTTCCCTGTTTTAGCACACCACTGTGGCGAAGTAGTGGCTAAAACTAGCTGTGCACTGCATGCATGGCATAGTACAGGTGGTTCCTGTGCCATGCTTTAGTACTTCCAAAAGGAAGTACTAAAGCATGGTGCAGGAACAACATCACTGTAGGGCAATGTGTAGATGTGCCCATTATGTATCATATCCTAATATTACAGGCACCATGGTACTAGACCTCAAAGTTGAAAATATTTCATTATTTTTTGTGTTACATATATTATGCAATTTACTGGTTAATCATGCAATAAATTTAGACCAGCCACATATACAAGTCAGACTGGCCCCAAGTGCAAAGTAATTATCACACAATTAAGTAACTGGTTAATCACAGAGTAAATTCAGATCACACATGCAAAGTAATTATTTTACCATAAAAGTGACTATTCATCTGTAAAAAGAGCCAACCAGCTACAAAGTTAGTGCTTGAAAATGTGTAACAACTATATAGCTGGTTTGTGTCAGCTTTAATTTGTACATGTAGCAGGGCCCAGAGAAACCCCTGAAAGGGTAGCATGTTCTCTCATACACATAGCCATCGTTTAGCTTGGATAGACTCAACAGTCCACCGAGGCACAAAATACATAAAATCAGAACCACTAACTGAAGAGACATTACAAAAACATTGATTGACAGAAAACATTATCAAATACAAAATTTCTTGGTTAATTATCGGACATAAGGAAGAACTTCTTTACAGTCCGAGCCCCCAAGACCTGGAACAGACTGCCACCAGAGGTGGTGCAAGCACCTACTCTGGATTCCTTTAAGAGTTAATTGGATGTTTATCTAGCAGGGATCCTGTGACCCCAGCTGACTTCCTGCTCCTGGGGCAGGGGGCTGTACTCGGTGATCTTCTGAGGTCCCTTCCAGTCCTTATGTCTATGAAATCTATGAAGACCCCAGGCATCCACTCTATGCTCACACAGAAGTAACTAAATGGCTTAAAGTGCAAAACTGTTTTCTGACCAGTGTTGTGCCATTGGACACAGTGGCTGTCAGGGCATGACTGAGGTTATAGAAAGAAAGATTGTGGGCAAACATGTTGCTCTGAAATGGACCTGGAACCCCAGGAGGACTTTCCAAGAGGAGCAGATCTAGATTGGCCAACATGATGATGTCTGAATTGCCTGCACACACAAAATGGAAGATCAAAAACAAAAATGATCAAGCGGGACTACTCTAATGACATGACTATATGTGAAAGTGGTTACATGCAGACTATGGAGCACATGCTTGTTTGCTGATTCCTTGGTGAGACCTGTATGAAGGAGGAACTTGCTGCTGCAACAGAAAAGGCCATTGCTTGTGCACAATTAGAAAAAACATGTAGTTTATGACAAGGAAAAAACATGTAGTTTATGACAAGGACATGAGAAGACGTGTTTTGGTTTTTCATTTTTCCTTTTCTCTGATGGTGTGTGATGGATTGTGTATAGATACTGTCAGATATATCATTAGAGTAGTTTTATGAGGCTAATAAGAGCTGGATCATCCCTTTTGCTTTTCATTCTTCTGCCCAAGTGCTTGGGAGTAGGGGAGCAGTTCCTTTGCCTCAGCTTTTGTAAATGCTATGCCCTGCTAGGTATTGGGAGAGACAAAAAATTATACTGAGATAAAAAGTAAGGGGCATTTTCTGCATATCAGCTGATCCAATGCAACTGTTTTACATGTTCATGCTCATAGTAAATGGAATCCTCCTTTTGGGGTCATGAGGATAGGATGCCAGCTAGTATAGGCTAGAAGAGAGTTGTTTCAGTATATTCTAAAATGTAATTTTTTATGTCCTGTTTAATTATGTCTTTGTTTAATCAAGATTATTATATGTTACCCGTCCTAATGGTGGCAGAGCACTACCCACAATTTTAAAAATGCAGACTAATATGTCTTCACATGAAGGAATAATCACAATTTACAGCAGCAGGAAAACTGTTTATTTCTTTTTTTTTAATTATAAGTTCATAGTAAAATGGAAATGAGGGCATTCCTCCAGGATTAGTACATTTTGTTCATGTTCAAGACTTACATGAAGCTAATACATGCAGTTAAATCCTGCCATGTTGTTTAGGTAGTCTACAGGGTCAGTGTGAGCACTTTGTTCTCATTTTTGGGATCCTTTATCTGGGTTCCATCGAGCCTGAGAAGAATGGTGTTCCCTTGTACTGTAGAAAACCCTGATCCTATGCCAGGAGGTAAATGTCCCTGAGACAGATCTGATCCCAGGAGCCTAGGAATTTGAGCTAGCATAGACAAAGAAGTCAGGTAGGATTTTTTAAAAGACTCTTTACCCACAGTCCTGCCCTTATCTTGGACAATGATGGCAGTGGAAATTGGGCCCAGACCAGTTGGAAAGTCTGTTCTGTTGGGTTTGATGTACACTGAAGTATGGGGACTGGAATGGAGACCAATCAAACGAAAAGGAGAGAACAGGGCAAGAATTGTGGGGTAGGGTGGTGGGGAAGGGTGGAAAGTAAGAGGAAGGGACTCAAAAATAGTGAATGACAATGAGGAGAGATTAAACAGAAAATACACCGAGATTTAAGGAAGAGATGGGGAGGGCAGCAGAGGCAATGGATGAGTCTGAGGGAAAAGGAATACCCAATTATATGTTTCAGATTTTTTAAACTTTTCCTTTGAGCTTTCTCAGCAGAAAGATGGAGCAGAGAGGAAAGGAGGGGAGTTTGTGATACAGCCAGAGCTTGAGGGAGAGGGTAAATGTACATACCAACTATGCATGCAGATTGGAGAATTTTTGGCCTGATAATGGCCTATCCAAAAGCCATGTTTTCTGTCCACAAACCAGAGTGGAACACATTGAATTTAGTTTGGCAGTGTAGAGATAAAGATCTAGATTATTTGCAACCCATGCTAGGAAGGTATGGGTCATTGTCTCCTTCTGGTCGCTGGCCCACATTCGACATTCCTAGTGATCTCAAATATGTTTGCAAATTAGACACCTAAGTATTTTTAAAGTCAATCCCTTAGTTCATGAAGTGTGTACTCTCCCAAAAGCCAACAGGTCAAATTTGCTGATATTAGCTCCACGGCTTTTCTGCATGAGCATACCTCCTTTGAAACAAACTCATGAGAAAACAGGTGGCTTTGGAAAGCATTTTCTGGCACATATATTGCACAGGTGCTCATAAATTGCACAGGTGCCTTTTAATTTGTCATGCTTTATTTACAGAGATGATTATACAATTCAATTAGAAATAGCTGAAAGTTGCCCAGCTACTTGGAGGGAAATTCCAGAAAAACAGTATTAATTACCATTATACAACTCAGCATTCTAATACTGTCAGGACTTTGACATGGCACTTGTTCTGGACTTCATTGAGCTTAGCCAGCATAAAGGAGTTGGAGGAGCAGGGAAATGAATTGACCCTATTTGTTCTGATGACAGTATTAGCAGCCAACTGGGTGAAAGGCTGCATTTATTGCTGCACATTGAGAGCTAGGCATGGTGTAGATTTAACTGCACAAAAGGTCCTATGTAGCGAAGGGCAGGAGAAAGACACACATCTGAAAGGAAGGGAAAAATCAGCTTTTTGAGAAAGAGAGACAGGAAAAGAAAAATCAAGGAGACAGGAAGAGAAACAACTGAAGAAACTGTGAAAGGGACAGATAGGAGTGTGTGTGTGTGTGTGTGTGTGTGTGTGTGTGTGTGTGTGTGTGTGTGTGTGTGTGTGAAAGAGAGAAAGAGTGGTTGCACCTGATGGAAAAATCCTACAAAACTGAATAGAAAATATCACTTTCCGTTTGGTTTCTTATCTTTCCTACAGAATTTTATATCCTTACTATAGCTTTTGATAGGATTAATTTTTATAGAGCTCCACCTTTTTAGAAAAGTTTCATTCTCTATTAAAGTCTATAGGGTAGCATTGTGGTACGTTTCCGTAAAACACCGTTCTTTTTATCCTTTTAAATTTAATTTGATTTTTTTCCTGGCAAAGTTCGTGGATGACACGACATTATGGGGGAGTGTGGTCATGCTAGAGGACAGGCTGGGGATAAAGGTTGACCTGGACAGGCTTGCTAAGTGAGCAGATCAAAACTTGATGACATTTAACAAGAAGAAATAATCCGCAACACACTTACAGGCTCTGTGGTGGTGCTACACTTGCCAGCACCATAGCTGCAAGAGACCTGGGAGTCATGATAGATCACAGAATGAACATGAGCCACCAATGCGATGCCGTAGCTGGCAGAGTGAATAAAACACTGGTATGCATCTACCAATGCATCTCAAGCAAGACATAGGATGTCATCCTCCTGCTCTACTCGACTTTGGTGAGGCCACAGCTGAAGTATTGCATCCCATTCTAGGTGTCGCACTTCAAGAAAGATGTGGAGAAGCTTGAGAGAGTCCAAAGGAGGGCCACACATATGATTAGAGGTCTGGAGAGCAGGCCATATGAGGAGAGGATGAAAGACTTAGGACTGTTTAGCCTGGAGAAGAGAAGACTTAAAGGGGATTTGGTGGCAGCCTGCAAGTATATAAGGGACGTACATCAGGGCCTGGGGGAGCATGTGTTCATCAAAGGGGAAGGCAAGAACAATGGGCACAAACTGCTAGAAGATCACTTCAGATTGGACATAAGGAAAAATTTCTTTATGGTTTGAGTGTGCAGGGTGTAGAACAGACTCCCCACAGAGGTGGTACAATCACCTACCCTGCAGATCTTAAAAAAAATGAGTGGATGTGTACCTTGCTTGGGTCATCTGACCCCAGATGTCTTTCTTGCCCAAATCCAGGGGGTCGGACCTAATGATCTCGTGAGATCCCTTCCAGCCCCTAATATCTATGAATTTATGAATCTATGAATCCAGATGGGAAAAAATGATTGAGGAAGAAAAAAATTCCAGGATTATTCTGGGGATTTCAACTTTGTATAATTACACCATTTGTGACACCTTGCTCAGCCTTTTGTTAGATTTTTAGACTCACTTTTAATGTCTGATACTGACACCCATTTACTGATGTGTCACATGTGTATGTGGCCAACTGAATCAAAAGGAGTCTAAATTGGTATAACGCATATGCCAACATATGAGAAGAGAGAGAGAAATATCAACAGCAGTTAACTCAACTTTCTATAACCTTATTCAAGGGAACAAGCAGGGGGTAGTTAAAACAAGGGGGTGTCAGGAAAAACACCAAGTATGGTGCTAGGGTCATGGTGTGCTCTTCACACTCAGGCTACAGTGGAATCCCTCTAACTTTTGAACTTTACTCTGAGATTTTTTTCCTCAGTCCCTGGAAAAATCATGGAGCAGATCCTCAAGGAATCCATTATTAAGCACTCTGAGGAGTAAAAGGTAATTAGGAACAGTCAGCATGGATTCACCAAGGGCGAGTCATGCCTGACCAAACTGCTTGCCTTCTATGATGAGAAGACTGTTTCTGCGGATGTGGGGAAACCAGTGGAAGTGGTGTACCTTGATTTTAGCAAGGCGTTTGATACAGTCTCCCACAACATTCTCCCAGGCAAGCTAAGGAAATATGGGCTGGATAAATGGACTGTAAGGTGGATAGAAAACTGGCTGGAGCATTGGGCTCAGAGAGTGGTAATCAATAGCTCTATGTCTAATTGGCAGCTGGTATCAAGTGGAGTGCCCCAAGGGATGGTTGTGGGGCTGGTTTTGTTCAATGTCTTCATTAATGATCTGGAAAATGGCATAGAGTGCACCCTCAGCAAGTTTGCAGATGCCACCAAGCTGGGGGGTAGTAGATATGCTGGAGGGCAGGGCTAAGATTCAGAGTGGCCAAATTGGAGGATTGGGCCAAAAAAAATCTCATGAGATTCAACAAGGGCAAGTGCAAGTCCTGCACTTAGGATGGAACAATCCCATGCACCAGTACAGGCTGGGGGCTGACTGGCTGGGCAGCAGCTCTGCAGAAAAGGACCTGGGGGTTACAGTGGACAATACGCTGAATATTATCCAGCAGCGTGCCCTTGTTACCAAGGCTAATGGCATACTGGGCTGCATTGGTAGGTGTGTTGCCAGCAGGTGAAGGGAAGTGATTATTCCCTTCTATTCAGCACTGCTGAGTCCACATCTGGAGTACTGCATTCAGTTTTGGGCCCCCCACTACAGAAAGGATATGGACAAATCTAAGAGAGTCCAGCAGAGGGCAACAAAGATGGTGAGGGGGCTCGGGGACATGACTTATGAGGAAAAATTGAGGGAGCTAAGTTTATTTAGTCTAGAGAAGTGGAGCCTGAGAGGGGTCTTAATTGCAGGCTTCACTTGAAGTGGGTTTTGAAAGAGGATGGAGCCAGACTATTCTCAGTGCTGGCAGATGACGGAGCAAGGAGCAGTGGTCTCAAGTTGCAGCAAGGGAAGTTTAGGTTTTCTCACTAGGAGGGTAGTAACACAGTGGAACAGGTTACCCAGAGAGGTGATGGAATCTCCATCCTTGGAGGTTTTCAAAACCCAGCTAGACAAATATTTGGCTGGGATGATCTAGATGGGGATGGTTCTGCTTTGACCAGGGGGTTGGACTAGATGACCTCTTGAGGTCCCTTCCAACCCTCATTTTCTATGATTCTATGATTCGAAGCATCTCTGTCTAGGGCAGGAGGAAGCAGAACCCACATTATGCCTTGTGGAAGAGAGGCTAAGAGCCTGCCTGCACAACCTAAGCACAGCAGGGTAGGGGGTGCCCTTGCATGGCTCCCAGTGTGCCCCGCAGGCTCCCTGGGCTGCTGAAGACTCCCAAGTGGAGCCAAATCGCTGAGCTGCCCCTGATTGGCTGGTGCCGACATCATGGTCAGCCACCTGGATGCTCTCATTCCACAAAACCTAGGCATCCTGGATACTCTCACACACATGCACACACAGATGGAACCCAAACATCTGGGAAATCTGGTGGTCACACCAGGCAACAAAGCTAACCTCTTTAACTATTTCTTCACTTCTATCTTTTTGAGCAGGCACTGGGGCATCCCCCACACTGGGATCCCCAAAGGATCCAGGGGAGGCGCTGCCAGGCCCAGGTCAGTGAGGACATAGTCAGGGAACTTCTGGTGGGTCTAGACGTGTTCAAATCAGCAGGTCCTGATGATCTCCACCCCAGAGTGCTGAGGGAATTAGCAGAGGTCATTGCGGGACCCCTGGCATGGCTTTACGAGCACTTGTGGTGCTCTGGTGAGGTGCCAGAGGACTGGAAAAGGGCCAATGTGGTCCCCATTTTCAAGAAAGGGAGGAAGGAGGACCCAGGGAACTACAGGCCCATTAGTATTACCTTGGTCCAGGGGAAGGTCTATGAGAAATTATCCAGGAGCACATCTGCAAGGGGCCAGCAGGGGAGATCATGCTTAGGGGCGCCCAATATGGGTTCATTCGAGGCAGGTCCTGTCAGACCAACCTGATGGCCTTCTATGACCAGGGCACAAAATCCTTGGATGCAGGTGTCGCAGTGGATGGAGTCTTGTGACTTTAGGAACCTTAGGAAGGCCTTCGACACTGTCTCTCGCCCCATTCTCATTAAGAAATTAGGCGACTGTGGCATCGATGCCTACATGGTCAGATGGGTCGCAAATTGGCTGGAGGGCTGCACCCAGAGAGTGGTGGTGGATGGGTCTTTTTTGACCTTGAGAGATGTGGGCAGTGGGGTACCCCAGGGCTCGGTCCTCGGACCCGCACTGTTCAACATCTTCATCAGCAACTTGGATGAGGGGGTGAAAAGCACCTTGTTCAAATTCACGGATGACACTAAGATGTGGGGAGAAGTGGGCACGCTGGAGGAGAGGGTCAGGCTGCAACTAGATCTAGACAGGTTACAGGGGTGAGCAGATGGGAACATGATGGGATTCAATACTGACAAGTGCAAGATACTGCACGTAGGGAGGAAGAACCAGCAGCACACTTACAGGCTAGGGAACTCCGTTCTAGTCAGCACAGAGGCAGAAAAGGATCTTGGTGTCATTATTGATTCCAAAATGAACATGGGCCGCCAATGTGGGGATGCAGTCAGGAAGGCTAACCACACCTTGTCATGCCTCCACAGATGCATCACAAGCAGGTCCAAGGAGGTGATCCTCCCCCTCTATGCGACACTGGTCAGGCTGCAGTTGGAGTACTGTGTCCAGTTCTGGGCTCCGCATTTCAGAAGGGATGTGGACAGCATCGAGAGGGTCCAGAGGAGGGCCACTCACATGATCGGGGGCAGCAAGGCAGGCCCTACGAGTGGAGGCTACAAGACCTGAACCTGTTCAGCCTCCACAAGAGAAGGTTGAGAGGGGATCTGATGGCCGTCTATAAACTTATCAAGGGGGACCAGCAGGCATTGGGAGAGTCCCTGTTCCCCCAAGCACTACCAGGAGTTACTAGGAATAACGGCCATAAGTTGACTT
>NW_005842622.1:401997-414502 GCF_000455745.1 Alligator sinensis | reverse complement strand
GACCCCAGTCCTCTTCCCTGCCATGGCAGGGGGTCGGACTTGATGATCTGCTCAGGTCCCTTCCGACCCTACCAGCTATGAAACTATGACACACAAATGCATGCAGACATGCATAAACACATGCAGAGAACTCAGTTGTCTAAGGCATGACTGGGCTATTGACTTTCATGTGGCTGGTGAGGATGATGCCTGCCACTTGTGCAACTTCCTGTTCTCCAGGGTGGCGGAGAGTGGGCACTATGTCCCTGGAATCCCTGGTTTTATCATCGGCAATGTCATCGCCCCTCTGATTCTCTCTGGGGGTCCAGACTACTTCTTGCTCTGGCTCTTGAGGCCCTATGGGGGGCAGCTGGACTGCAGAAAGAAGCATTTCAACTATGGACCGGGCCTGGCACTATGAGCACACGTGGTGCAGGCATGGGGGAGAGGGCAAGATCCCTACCGATGTGTGTGGCCCCAGCCCTGCACTGTGGCAGGCTGTCTGCAAAGCCCCCGCCAACTGCCTCCTTACCCACATGGACCAGGAGCCCTTTGTGGAGGAGTAGGGTCTGAAGGCTTTGAGTACTCATGCCCTGGCACTGGGTCATGGGTTCCCTTCTGTAGGCTCCTCTGGCCCTACATCACAGGCACTGCTGCCCACAACCCAGGCTGCTCAGGCACCATCCCTCTTTCCTTCTCTCTCCCCAGCCCCCACCCCAGGGGCACACATTGGAGTTTGCGGCGATGTGGCATGAGGAAGAGTTGTGCCTTGTTTTAATATAAAGTTCAAACTGCCAAACTATTAGTGTGTTTATTAAACAAAAACTGTGCAATGTTGCTTAGTCTGGAGCCTGGAACCTTCTTCTCAGTCAATACTGAGAGAGTGGGGAAAGATCCTGCCTGCACCAGGTGCTTATGCTGTTGAGGAGAGGAAGGGAAGAGCATCTGTGGGGATTTACCAAATACAAAACCTTGTGGTTGCACCCAAAACTTCCACCCCTCAGTTTAATTAAATGTTGAAGTTGCCAAACGTTTTGTGTGCATGTAGCTGGGTATTAAGATAGACACCCTGTTACTTAGGGAATAGTTTTGGGACATGGGTAGCCAAATGGTGGCTCTGGCATCGGGTCTTGAGCACGGCCCCACCCATGGTGCTCCCTTCCTGAACTGCTGCTTCCCAGAGTGGGCCTCAGTGGGTGCTTTCCTGGATCTTTGAACCATGGGCCAGCAGCTTCCATATGCCATATCTCCTGATCCAGGCCCCCCCGCCCTGCATTGCCCCAATCAATGCACAGTTTGGAGTATTCCCCCATAGCTGCCCCAAACCCTCCCCTCTGTTGGATTCTCAGGTATGTTGCCTGAGGGAGCAGTCCTTGGAGTGGGGCTCTCCATGGTGGGGGGCATGGGTGGCAGAGTACCCCATCACTCCAGCATGGGGTGTCATAGCTGTATCCCAAGCGGTCTTTGAATCTGTGCATAAACTCCTTATCCTGGTGCTGTGATTTAGTTCCATACCAGCATGTGTACCCTCCTTCATATAGTGAATGGCCATCCAGAGACCTCATTTTTGGACCTTTGCAGGCTGTTTCTGGTGCAAGCAATTACCAACCTGTCCATTCCAGTCCCCCACATTGATGGTCTCCTCTGGTCCTCATGTTGCCGGTGTCATCTATGCACATGTTTCTGGTACTCTACAGGTGTCTGGCCAACCATCCTGGATCCAACATCTCAGGCTCCATGACCGGGCCTCCCACACGCAAATGTAGAGTCTGCAGATAAGGGAGACACCGAGGGACCTATGGTGAGTCTCATGTCCAAACCATTTCCCCTGATGGGGGCCAGAAGCTGCACAGCTGCTCACAATGTGGCACTGACCACGCTGTGGAACGCCTGCATGCTACCTCCGGTTAGGAAAACCTGGACACCTGGGGTACATCTCCTTGCTGTGGGAGTCAGGAGTGCTTGGAAGCCCAGGCATCATGGGCCAGAGTCGTGAGCCTTCTCCAGTTCTCCTGGAGGAGAGGGAGAGAAGTGGGGAGGGAGGGTTGCTAGGGAGAATTCCCATTTCCCGCTGCACCTTGCCTCATTCATAGCTGTTCTGCCAAGTGGTGCCTGGAGGATTGCCAGCAAAGACATGCAGATTCACCTCAGCTGTGGGGCTCAAAAAAACCCTTTCAGTGTAGATTGGGGTCTGTTTGGGTTAGGGTTTTTGTCAAGTGGACCCAGGTAACATACTGGCCTCTCTCAGGAAAGCAACATGAGCTTGAGGGATGGGGTAGTCTGTTGACAATTCCCCAGATTTATGGCCCCACTCAATATAATGTAGACTGATAAGCCCCTAGTAACAGTAGTGGGGACCTAGCCCAGTGCCTCAGCTTCATTCCTGCCCAGTGGCTTGGGGGTTGGGGGATTTTTTTGAGAGGCACGAGATCAAGGAGGAACATCAGTAAATCGATATCATCAAGCCAAGACCATGCTGAATATCAAAGTAGGCAACCGCAGCCTTCTCTATGAGCATACTCCAGCTTACCAAGGAGTCACAGACCATTCCCTTACTTATAAACGTCACATTTAGAAGGTCAGCAGTAAAGTTTCTGCATGGGTATGTGCCTTATGATGTTAAGCCAGCACGACATGGAGTGCCGACTTCAAAGTGCTCAGAAGCAACGTACTTGCAATGGAATATGCCTCAGTAGATTACTGTGCTCTTGTATGGCTCAGGAGTTTTCACAAGAAAGAGCTTGACTCCATACTTAACAGTGTGCAGAGACTCATAACAGGCTGCACAACTTCCACACACACAGATATATTCCCTGCACTCTTGGGAATTAGACCAAGTGACATGAGAAGACAGCCCCTAACTGCTCCCATGTGGCTAGGTTTCTGGGCCTGTGTAGAGCCTAGCAGGCCAGGTACTGTGGCCTTGTGTGTTGCGTTAAATTTAGATAAGAGGTGGGGTGAATGGAATGAAATGATTGTTCAGAGCAATCCAGTCTGAAATCGATTCCTACAGCATTTTATACCAGCACTAAATGAATCCCCCATTGGGCATGACCTGGATGGAGAAGCATGGGCCAAGCTTCAAAACAACACTGTACAAGATGAACATCTTGGACAGCTCCCTGTGTGAATGAGGTGTCCTCAATCAGCACAGCACTTAATCAGAAGCTACAATCTTTACAAATGCCCAGATGGGGTAGATGGACTCTGCACACTGAGCAATAATACCAGACAGTGGCTCATAGCTGGCCAGGTGGAGCAAGGGGGGAGTGGGTTGGAAACAGGGGCTTTGCTGAGTTGTCAGTGACCGCCTGGGGGTGGGACCAGCCCAGTGCTTGGAGAGAGGAGACGAGCTCTGGCCGAGGCTAGAGCACAGCTCTGTGAGGGGGGGTGAACAGGGTGCCACAATGCTCCACGGGATGCCGGTGGCATGTGGTCTACCAGGAGTAGAGAGGGGATAGGGTGCAGACATTTGTTATGGCGCTTTAACCTACAGCGCTGAAGTCTGATACCACATCCATCCAGGGTTTTTTTAGAGCAGGATCCATCATTTTTTACAGAGCTCTATGGACCCTGATGGTCTCTTCGGTTACGGCCCCTAGATCCCTTTCTGCACCGCAATAAGTGTAACTTCTGGACCTAGCCTCAGTGTTCCCCATTGCTACCCCGGAGAGCACGGAACACGCTCTCCACAAGGGGCCGGCAGTAAGGTGGCCATCATAGAGGGCACTCCGGTTTTCTACTGCGCTGTCCTCTGTCCTCTATTGCTATGAAACCTGACACCATTAGGTCCTTGGTTTTTCTTTTGAAGAGAGGACACAAAGGCGTCTGGTTTTGTAGCAATAGAGGACAGAGGACAACCGGACTGTCCTCTATGATGGCCACCCTAGGCAGCAGGCATGTGGCCAAAGCCACACCTAGACTGGCTGATGTTTCCTCTAGTGTTGGGGAGTAAGGAGCAGAGCTGCAGAACAGCTACACAGAACTGTACGAGGGGAAACCGTGCATATTACAAGGGGGTTGCCATGGTTACTGGTTTTGTCAAATCTCGTTCCTCCCAGCTCAGTACACCCAGGTAAAATGCCGTAGCGTGTGAGCAGCTGGCATGAGTGTGCAATGGGCTGAGACGCCCCCTCCCTCCTGCTCACACCAGCAGCAGGATGTTCTGGATGATGTCAGGAGCCGGGCGGAATGTGGGGGCTGGAAGGTTCCGTGGCAGTTGGAGAGCAAAGGTGTTGTGTGGGGAGGGCGGGCAGTGAGTGCAAAGAGGAGGCAGCGCGGGGAGGGTGGACAAAGGCTGAGAAGAGGTTGCAGGTGGAAGAGGCACGGACGTGGGAGCCAGTGAGGAAGGCCAGAGGGAGTGAGAGAGAGAGACTAGGGGCCTGGTTTGTGAAGGAACACTTTAGTGGGGGGCACTTTAGTTAGAGTGGCTCTCAGAGCCGTTCTAATTAGAGCACCCACAGCCTCACGGCTATTCAGCATCCCGTGCTTCAAAATGGCGGCGGGGGCGCTTTAACTAGAGCTCGTTCGATGAGCTTTAGTTAAAGTGCTCCCTCTGCCATTTTGAAACACGAGAATCAGTGGCGACACGTAAGGGGTGGATGGGGGTGCACATGCATCCCCTGAGAGTGCCGGTGCGGTGCGCCCCATGACTGGCTGTGCTCCCTGCTTAGGCGATGGGCAGGGGGATCAGGCGGGAGTGCCGGTGCCCCCCCTGCGAGCACTGGCTGGGGAGTGGGAGCGCTGGATGTAGGCCGGAGCCGCTTCTGGAAATGCTGCAGCCACTTTTGGGAGCAACACAGCCGTTCACTGGTCAGTAAGTTTGGCCATGGGGGAACCCCCAAGTCAGCAAAATTGGCCATGGTGGGACCCTTCCCCCACGCCCCCGGTTGCTGATGCTGCTGGAGCACACTAATTAGCAAACTCCAGCAGACTCAGTTAAACTAAGTCGCACGCATCGGGACTCTGATAAGATATCAAATTATATTTATGATTCCATCCCTGAGAAACCAGCCCCAGAGAAAAGTGGCTATCGGTTATTTCCTTTTAACTGTACTGGAGGGAAGGTCTGAAGGGCTTGGAACAGAACCTTGACCTTGGGGCTGAGGTGGATGAATGGTATGGTACATTAAGGGGCTGGAATGACTTACTGAATTTGATGAGTATGAAGAGTAAGAATGCACACTGGATTCTGAATTGAGGGATTTGAATGGGCACTAGACTGTAGTAGTATTTCCTTTCTAGCATGAATATGATAATGGAATCTTTTTCACATTTTGAGTAAATTCCTGGGTCTTGGGGAATATTTACTTGATTGTGTGGAGTGTGGCAGAGGGGGCGGGATGGACTTGATGGTTGATAACATAGTAAAGAAGGGATTTATGTATTAACGGTATGGGGAATTCAGGACCACGTTAACCAGAAGATTGGGTTACCCAGAAACGGAGCTGAAATATTTAAAGTGCAAGGCAGTTGTTTTGCCTAGGGGGTAGGAAGTAACTATTGTACATTTTACTTGTCTGGATTGGATTTTTGCTTCATCTGGGCTGCCAAAGAATTTTTCTGTAGTACAGAGAAAGAAAAATAATTTGTAGTGGGCATGTCTACACGAGACATTACATTATCATAGTGATGAGCTATGGCGATGAAGCTCACTGCTATGGTGACGTAGCGCAGGCAGGGACAAACCATGATGCCAATGCTATGGCGATGTAGTATCTAAAAATAATGGCACTGCCAAGACTGCGGAGTACCAGGAGGTACTGCACAGTCATTTAGTACTTGCTAGTACAGGGGCGGGCAATGATTTTAGGCAGAGGGCCGCTTACTGAGTTTTGGCAAGCCATTGAGGGCCACATGACAGGCAGCCAGGGGCAGATAAATATTAATTTTCTAAATTTTTTAGGGGCCCCGTGGGCCAGATTGAATGGCCTGGCGGGCTGCATCTGGTCCACAGGCCACATTTTGCCCACCCCTGTGCTAGTACCAAATGCATAGTCAGGGACATGTATAGACATGCCCAATGCTGTGATAAAAATCAGAGTCCTTCAAAATGGCAGCATGAAACTGCACCTTGTGGATATTTCAAAACTAAATACAGGGCCAAAAAAGAGGTCTGTTCTCCTTTGGAAAAATAGTCAGAGGAAGAAAAGGCATTTTCTTCTGGGAATGGCGGTCCCCTTTCTGCTTCCTTTCCATCTGGAATGTGGCTTGGCAAATTCTACTTGCCTTAACAAAGTGATTTAGGTATGCTAAACCACTCAACTGTAGCTTTTCTATACAAAGTCCACAAAGCTGCCCAAAAATTTCTTTATTAACCTCACTGATCCCTAAGCCAGAGTTTAAATGTATTGTATTAGGACCAGAGCCAATTACACGGCTTTTAAGGCTGCCTATTATTGGCTCATTAGTTCCCTGTGCTCTCCAAACAGTCAGTATGTATGGATCTGTTGTTTTGTATGTTTGCTGGAAGCTCCCTGGGGTGAGGACCATCTTTGGCTCTATATTTATACAGTACTCAGTGCCATGAGGGTCATGATACATAACTGGAAGTCTTAGTCATTAAGTAATACACATAACAGTTAATTAGAAAAGTGAGTATATTAAAGTTCCAGGTCTCACCTACTAATATTTTCTAAACTTTGGGTGCTATGCTCTTTCAAAAGAACTTCTAGAGCAGGGGTTAGCAACCCCCTGACACATGTGCCAGAGCATGACACGTGAGGCCATTTTGCTTCATATGCCACAGTCAGCCTAGGCTCTGGGCAGCTGCTGCTGGCCATGGAGCCAGGGTTGTTTGCAGCAGGGAGCAGGGAGGTTGCAAGTCTTGTTGCGAGTAGCCAGGGCTCTGTTGCAGGCACCAGCTGCCTAGAGCTCAGGCCAGATGTAGCAGGCAGCTGGGGAGCTGCAGCCCTTACACTGGGGTTTGGAGTCCTGACACAGCTTTGTAGCAGTGGCAGCTGCATGTGCACTTGCAGCTGCCACTTGGGGCACACGATGGAGAGGGGGTCTGGGGCAGCCCAACCCTGCCCCTTCCCTGCCACGTGCTTTGAGGTGAGTGTGCAGCTGCCGCTGCAATGGAGCCTGGGCTGCTCACAGTAGGTGGTGGGCAGGCTCCAAACAGCTGCACCGGGGTCTGGAGCCCTGGCCCAGCTCTGTGGCTGGTGATGACTGCATGTGTGCCTGTGGGGCAGGGGCAGTGGGGAAGGGGCAGGGGGCAGTGCAGTCCCAGCCCTTCCCCTACTGTGCTCCCTGAGGTGCATGTGCAGCTGCTGCTGGTAACTACCTGAGCCTCTGGACCCTGGTGCAGTTGCTTGCAGGCTTGTGGCTTCCTGCTGCGAGTAGCCAGGGCTCTGTGGCGGGTGGCAGGGGTCTGCCTGGAGTCTGGGGTGCTTGCAGCAGGCAGCCACAAAGCTGCAAATGGCTGTACTGGGGTCTGAAGCCCTGGCCTGGCTTGTTGCCAGCAGTGGCTGCACATGCATCTCAGAGAGCATGGTGAGGAAGGGGCCAGCACTATGCTGCCATGACAAGTATTGGGCCGCTTGCCATCTGTCCTGGCATGCTGACACCTTTGAAGTTCAGGTTGAAGGGTTTTTTGGCACTTGTCTCAAAAACATTGTCAATCCCTGTTCTAGATGAACCCTGGTGGGTCAACCTACTGCTGTACATCTCCCTGAGATCTTCTCACTGAAGTGCAAGCGGAGAGCGTGCATGTGTTATGGAGATTTTTTGTTTCTGCTTTTTGGGGGTTTCTCTTGGTTGGCTGGATGGTTTGAGGTTTTTGTGAATATGTGATCTGTACATTGGAAATTTAGTTTCAGTTGTAGACAAGGTTCCTTGGGTGAATTTGATATCTTTTATTAGAGCAACCCAAATGGTTGGAGAATAGTTATTAAGCAAGCTTTTGAGTTCAAAAACCCTTCGTCAGGTTAAGGAAGTTTCAGCAGTTGGTGTGTGCTCTTCCTGGATGGAATGAAAAGTAAAGAAGCCAGGGCCTGGGCTGGGGAGTCAGTTGCCAGGCAGATTATAATGTATCAAAAATCCAATGTCTATGTTTCAGTTGTATGCACATTAGCAATGGGCAAACCCCAGAATTAAATATATATACAGAGCATGTGAAATTTGAAAACAGCGATATAAAGAGCCCAGAAAAAAAGCTGCCAGAGATACTACATTTATTTTGATCTGATATTTAATATGCTTAACTTAAAAAAAATGACAAGAAGTGACCAAGAGCTGTTTGTTGTTCCCTGTGTCCCCATCACACCTCAGCATACCAGAGTTTTTAAGGGGTCCAGCACTTAAGAGCTTAGCATTATTGTGTGACTACTCACAGAGCTTTCTAGCTCATAATAATGGTTACTGGGTGCATCTACATGAAACAATGCGCAGTAGCTTTATAACACTGCACAGTAGCATGTTGGGCAAAAACCGTGCTAATACACTACTATACAGTAGTATTAGGATACTGTGCAGTAAACATCACAAAAAAACCATCTGCCAGTACTACTGCACAGTAGCTATAGTTACTGTGCATTTAGTTAGTACTTCATTAAGCAAGTACTAAACTAAATGTGCAGTAACTACTGCACATTAATGAACGTGTAGATGCACCCACTGTGATCTAGGTAATACAAGTCCGAAGTGTAATGTGAGACAAGGCCCTTAGTCAAAACACAAGTTACTAAGTTTGATACAGAAGTGGTCTCTTTTAGCTTTAAATATCTAGGAAAGGAAAGAGATGTGAGTATGCTAAAGGATGTTTAGGCTTTTTTATACATCCATTACATTTAGGTGAAACTATGATCAAGAAATGACTCTTGTTGGAAAAGATATTATAATTTAAATTGTTATTATTTTTCAATTATTTCATATAAAATAAGATCAAATTGAGAATGTGATTTTTTTCTACCTACTGGAAACTCAGTCAAGTATCTTATATTTCAAGTTGCTCTACTTTTGTGTTTTTGCAGAAATAAAAATAATTTGGTTCATAAATGCATTGCTTATATAATAGAATTTCCAATTTCCACTTCTGTGATTATGGTATTTCTGAAGGGCTAGGAATAGTAAGAAATGTATAAAAGAAAAGGGTAGGGCTCAAGACAAAGACGGCAAACATGAGTTAGAAGGTGAGTTATTGGCACTTTTATAACCAAATCTCATTTCAAAGTGGAATTCCATCCTGAAAGTTTTTTGTCAAAAAAAGGAGGTGTTGGCATTATGAGGCTCCAAGATGACTGTCTAGCTCCAGCTAAAAGGGGGTGTATGCGTGTGCTATTTTTCTTTAGTTGCCAAGCTTGAAAGCTTACCTTGGGATCAAGAGGTGAGGCAGGTTTATTTCTGGCTTGTGTACAATTGCCAAGAGTAAAGGTTTTACAGGCCAAATTGTGCTTTGCTATCCTAATATTACTTGATTGGAAAAATTAGTTGCATAGGTGCCAATAGATATAGAAATCCTTGCTAGTACAGCTTTAATACTGTTGATTCAGGAACCAGCTCACCAGAGCCGTAACATGACAGCTGAGCACCAGTGATGCATAGCAGCAGCAGCAACTTCTGGGTATTGCCATGCTGCCAGCATGGCCATGAGGCAGCTATTTTTTTTTCCTGCCACTCCCCCAGGTTGGTGCTTAGTGCTTTTGCCCTGTCGCCCCACCTTAGTTTGGCTACTCCAGCACACTATCCCCCAGCTGTATGATTCTATTTTCAGGCCTGCTTCATCCAGCATTGGAGTAGGTTTGCTACATTTGTATTACTTGTGGCACCTGTCCCTCCCCTTCTAAAACCACTCTAAGGATGTGCTTATTCATGCTCTTGGTGCCACCCTGCCCTACCTTCTGCATGGCTTAGATTAGCACAGCTAACCACCTCTGTTCCAATGATGAATTAAGTGCTCATAGCTTAAGCGTTAGGGTTTATCCAATACCTACACGATTAAGGGGCCTTATGTCTACCCAATAATTTGAAAGGACAATCAGAACCAGTTTCATAACATAGTGAGGATTCTCAGATGTTTTAAGATCAACTGCCCTGATAAAATATGGCTCTTATGTGGTATGTACTTTTTGGTTTCTCCGTTGACAGATATAACCTTTGAAATCCCCTTCTTTTCATCAAATGAAAGACTGAAAGGCATGTTCATAACCTGGCATCATAACCATGTTCATTATAGCGTTGGTGATGAGAGTCCAACCAAAATGCTGGCTTCAAATCACAGAGAAAATGAAAGAGCTGCAAATTGAAATCTGGCCAGAAACTCAGAGCAGCACTATAATAATGCTGTAGTAGCCACATTCCAGTTGTCACTGACATTTTCATTCTCAGTTGCAAAGTTCTTTCTCTCTAAATTTTGCTGCAATTTTCAGTTCAGTTTTTTGGCACTATATATAGAATACTTTCAATCAGTCTCTCTCTCTCTCTCTCAGAGTGTTTGGTGAGTTGGTATGTTTTCAGATCTTGAGCACCAGAGTCAGTTATACATGTGAATGTTCAAGTAGGTACCTTCATGCTTAGGGAACAGGATCATTTACTCCAAATTCTTCACAGATTGAATAGGCTGCAGGCCTTAATTATTAATTTTTCTCCAGGGAAGATATGATTGAAGGTTTGGTTGAAAATGTCTTTTGAAGACAGGTCTAGGGTTTATGGATAGGGACCTGTCTAAATTGTGGCAGATGTTTGCAGTGCAGTGGCACCTTTAGTCTTGCTCTTTTCACCATGCACCCCTCCCTGCTGCTGATGAGTAGCTGAGAGGCAGTTTAGTGCTACGGTTTGCAGCTCAGCAGCCAGGGGAGGGTGAAATAGTCTACCGTGGATTAAGTATCGCTAAAAAAGCATGCAAATGTGCTACTGTGCATTAGCTCAGCCTAATGTGTATTAATTTAGTACCTCCAATTAGAGGTACTAAATTTAATGCGCATTAGAGAAGGTGCATTAATGCATGTATGGATGTACCTGCTGTGTTCCTTTCTTCTTATAAGGTGCCTTCAGTAGCTCTTTCAGACACTTAATGCTGGCACAGTTTGTTCATTCCAAAGTTGGGGTGAGTTTAGGCCAGAATGAGATTCTCAGTCCCTTGGTAGAAATAAAGTTCCACTCTCACAGTAGGAAGAGGCAGAAAGAGAACTTATGAGGGTCTGAGCTGTCCTCACTAGGGTGAGAGAGAGAGTTTGTAAAAGGACCTTGTTTTCCCTTGTCAGACCTCTACTCTAGTATGTCAGGTTAGAACATGGGGATCAACAGGTAGTTATTGCTCACTAATTTCTCTTCTGAGAGGTGGTGACCCACAGCATGTCAGCTAGGGCCTGTTCCAAAGCCCACTCAAAACAGGCTTCTGCTTATTATTTCTTACTGAGGCTTTCTGGTGTTACTGGGCACGTCTACACGTATGTCTGACTGTGCAGTAACTGTCAGTACTGCACAGTCCGGGCACTGCACGGGCCATTTCTGACCCTATTGCGTAGTATCAATGAGCTACTGTGTCACAGTTCATATCCGCTGATGCTATGTCACTGTAGTGATGAGCTACGTCACCATACCTTGTTGCTATGGCAATGTAGTGCCTTGTATAAATGCGCCCACAGAATCACTTTCTCTCTCAGGAAATGCTAATTAAATGGGTTGCCCTGCAGCCAAAGAATGAATTTTAACAGCAATATTCATCTCCTTTGTGTGGGTTGGAGAAGCTGTAGTTAAATTAAGGAAATACCTGCAGGGAAGCAGCAGACAGATTGTGCTATAACAAAGCCAGCAAGAATGTGATACAGGCTATTTCTGTCTCAGGGTTAGGAAACAGCATCAGACTGTAAACTGATTACCCTCCCAGTAGCTTTAGAAACTAATGCTATGGATTGTCTGAGGTTTGAAAGCTGTCTTTTTTTGTAGCAGCCCCAAAGTGAATGCACATGGGGAACTGAGAATCATCAAAGACTTGAGGCTGAATGTAGCCTTCCTTCCTCCATGCAGGATAAAGGGAGAACAGAATACTGTGATCTGGGATGGATTTTCCCAGAGCAGTGGGCAGGTGTTTCAAAATCTGATAGCTGCACCTCAAAGCCATTAAAGGGGGATACTAACATGAATACAGATCAGACAGAGAGAGAGAGAGAGAGAGAGAGAAAAGGAAACAGAGGACAGATAAGGAAATGACCAAGGTTCCTCAGTGTAGCCTTTCATTTTACTTGTGCAAAATTGCAAGTGCACCAGATTGCCCTTGTAGATATTTTATGTATTGAATGTATCTGGACACAGAGTGGAAGTTCGGGGGCGAGGGTGGGCTGTGGCACAGGACCAGATGTGGAGTGAGGGCGGGTGGCACGCGGCCAGATGTGGAGTGGCGGCAGCATGGGGTGGTGGGGGAGGACAGGGTTGGATGTGGAGTGGGGGTGTGTGGCACACGGCTGGATGTGGAGCAGCGGCAGTGCAAACCTGTGGCTGGCAGTGGCAGTGCCGTGTGCAACCTACCCCCTGGGCGGGCCGGGAGCGCCCCGAGGCCTTTTTCGCGCTGGACGCTGGCCGTGGTCAG
>NW_005842622.1:381290-401869 GCF_000455745.1 Alligator sinensis | reverse complement strand
TGGATCAGGTCGCCAAACTCCTCTGAATCTCACACAGGGTTTCTATTACCCTGCCGTGTACCCAGAGTCCCCACGAGATGGATGTGGAGTCCTCTTCGGCTTGGGCGGAAACTGCTCAAGCCTCTTATACGGCTAACAGGCCAATCGCTAGCCGCCACGTGTGAATAATTTATAGTTTCATAGTTTCATAGTTTCAGGGTCGGAAGGGACCTAATAGATCTTCTAGCTCGACCCCCCGCCAGGGCGGGAGAACAACAAAAGAACCCTAAACAAAAAACGGGACTCAAATGAGTCCAGCCAGGTAGGTATCCAGCCTCTTCTTAAAGATCCCCAGGGTAGGGGCCAGCACCACCTCCCTTGGAAGTTGGTTCCAGCTCCTAGCCGCCCTAACTGTGAAGTAGTTTTTTCGGATGTAATTTAGCACTAGCCAATCACGGGGAACGAATTTGCACACCGGTGGTGGGAACTCTTTTGCACCGTGCATTCCTCTTGCAACTCGAGCAATGCACTCTGCAAAAGAAGCTGCAGACAAGGCGGGAAACTAGTCCCTGCACCGGAGTCTCCTCTTGCTACAGGAAACTCCCGTGCAATGCTCTGCAACTTAACGTGGATAATTCTGATGCCGAAGCACACACACACAATCATGCCTTTTGGGTCATGACACCCCCCTCCTGGGAAGCAGCAGCAGTGTGGGGTGGTGGTGCCTAGCATTCCATCCCTGCCCACCCTGCCTGTCATTCTTGACAGAGAATTTGCTAGTATTAAAATAAAATAATATATAATAGAATCAATTCAAATATATAATAGAATCAGACAGTGTCCCAATCTTAACCCGACCTACTGAGGGCTTTCCCAAATAAAATGGTTTAACACTTCTTCTGGACAATGACCAGGCTTAGGCTCTGATGAATCACAAGGAGAAGAAAATTCCAGAGCTGAGACGAGACTACCAAGAAAGACTCCCTAGGTTTTTTGCACCAAATGGACTCATCACACAGATGGTATTTGCAGGAAGTTGCTCTTGGCTGATCTTAGGGATAATGATAAAACATAAGAAAAGAGGTGATCCATGACATATGTAGGGTCCAGGACCTTTAGAGCCTTGGAGGTGAAAACCAGCAGTCTGAATTATGCCTGGAAAACTACTGGAACCCATTGCAGACTGTGGAGCATCAGAATAATGTGTTCCTGGTAACCCACCCCCATCAGAAGCCAGGTTGCTTTATTCTTCATGAGCCTCAACTTCCAGATGGTCCTCAAAGGCGTCTCCATGTAGCGATCATTGCAGTAGTCTAGCTTCAAGGAATGACCCCATTCCTGCAGCCATGGAGATTAAGCTGCAGTGACAGTTCTGGCTTGAGTAAATAGCAGCTTACATGAAAATGCTGTCAATTTAGTTATGCATAACTGGTTGCATTCACAGTTGTGTGGAAGGGAAAGTGGAGGCTGAGTTGAGGATTTTTTTGGAAATGTTGACGGGAGAGACAGAAAACATGGGGGGTGGGAAAAAGGCTGATTCAAGCTCAGTTAAGTTGATGGAAAGTCTTCAGCTGGCTTCAGTGAGTTTTGATACAGTTTCAGGTAGGCAAGACGAGCGGAGAGAAACAGGACTAATATTCAAAGCAATAATACAAAACAATTCTGTTAAAAGATGAATGGTGATCTAAACTTTTAGGTTGACATTCGGTTGCCATTTAGTGGATTAAATTTTATTTCCATTTAGTCATCCAGCCCATTAGACTTAATAGCCACTTAGATGACCAAATGGTAATAGAATTTCACTTTAGTCCTCAGTTTTCTCATCTTGGCATGTGAGTTACTTTCAGTAACTTTATTGTTAATGGGGACCAGGTCCTCATGCCTGGTCCTCATGCCTCATTTTCTGGAGAGGTGAGATGGGAGGAAGATATAACAAACCAGTACAGGTGGCTATGGATTTCCACAGAGAAGGGCTGGATTGTTGTTGTAGCTGAGATGGTCCTGGAAATGTACAGAGAAGGCTCACTTTGGTAGATACTGTGGAAGAAGGGAAAAATGGAGTTGAATCTCCATTATGGGTAAAGGTGCAAAACATGTATTCAGCTTAGGCTATGGGACAGTCAAAAGGACATGACCTGAAACTGCCAGACTAACACAGACAGACCATCCTGCCCTAGTCTAGTAAAAAACAAAAACTTAGAACAAAAGTAACCACAAACCAGCCTGCTGAGTCAGCCCAAAAAGGGAAGTGACCCCTGAGGTTACAAGTCAGAAGACCCTTAAAATCTGCTAACAAAGATAAATTGATGCTAACAAAAATAAACTGAAGACATGCGCATTACTAACAAAGTCATGGCAAATGCTGATTGGTATATGTCGCTGCTATGCTTATGATGTCATATTTTCTATATGAACTCGCCTCACCTGTTGTACGGGGTCAGACCTCTTCACAATTCTCCAATTGTGTATGAGTCTGTCCAGAATGCATTCTCTAATAAACCAAGCTTCTGCTGACCTGACCGAAAGTTTGCTGCATGTGTTTACTACGAAAATTTCCTGGTGCCGTGACTCGGATCCACGACACGGATTGAGGAAGGAGGATCGCAGACTGCTTTCCCCAAACCCCGTGGTGCTTCTGCTGACCTGACCGAAAGTTTGCTGCATGTGTTTACTACGAAAATTTCCTGGTGCCGTGACTCGGATCCACGACACGGATTGAGGAAGGAGGATCGCAGACTGCTTTCCCCAAACCCCGTGGTGCCAAACTTAAGAGGTGAGAGACCTAATTTAAAATCTCTAATGGAGTTTCGAAGGAAGGCTGCCTGTAGGCTCCTGACTTAACCGTGGTGACTGGATCCGAACCTTATTGAATACAGGTCAGTTTAGAACCTCACTGCTGGCTAGAATTATTTTGTCTAGTAAAGGATCCTATTTTTGTGTTTGGTAATCTACGTTCTATTCGGGGAGAAACTGTTTAAAGCACCCTCATCCAACAGCACATCAGGCTTGTAGTTAATTAACTAAAGGCGGTGTGGGGGAGAAGGTCGGGCTGACTGAATGAATGTGTGTGTGTATGTATTCAGAAAAATGAGCCACTGACCAGGTCTGGGACTAAGGCTGGGTCTAGCCGCCCCGATTCTGCCTGATAAGGTAGCGTCGAAAGCAAGGGGGCCCAGCTGAAACCTCGTGACCCAGTGGACAGGGCATCTGAGTGATTTTGTCTTTTCCAAACCCCTTGTCCCAGTAGCTTCTGCCAAAAAGCAGAAGTGAAAGGAACCCTTTTGTGTTTCCCTCCCTGCTTCCACTGTATGAGCCGGTGTTGGGTCAGTAGCCTTTTGTCTGGGCAGTAAGAAACTGCGGGGCAAGGCACTGAGCGGCCCGGATATCCTAAGCCTTTCCTGGGTCTTCCTGTGTAATTGAAAATGGGGATAGGTCAGTCGAGGAACTCTGGCATATTTTATGTATACGCACTATTCTCCCGAGACTTGCAAGTATCTGGATAAGTGGAACCGGTATACTAGGGATGATCCCGGGAAGCAATTTCCACAGGAAGGAACATTTGATCAAGATAAAGTAGTGCACTTACAGGGGGCTTTAGAGTCCCGGAGATCAATGTTTTTTTTTTTTTTTTTTGTCTTGTTTTTGTTTTTTTTTAATTGGTATGAAGAAATGTCTAAAAGACGCTCTGAATCTCAAAATCGAAGTCTAAAAGATTCTCAAGAAAAATTAAAACAGCAATTAAGAGCTGTTTGGGAGAAATTGGCTGCTCCCCCAAATTATATGCTGGCCATCGCTCCATTGTATCCAGCTTTGCCTGGGGCGCCCCCTCCACCGGAGCCAGCAGAAGACATTCTTGATTTCTGCTCCAATCCTGCTCTCATAAGAACCCCACCACAACAGCCAAATCAACACCAAGCTGCGACACAACCTAATGATTTATTGATAAATCCACCTTACGAGCCTCCTAGCCCAGACTCCACCACCCCGTCAGTCACAAGGTGGCCATGTGCCATAAATCTCCGGTTCAGTAGTGCTCAAGTATATCCACTGCAGCAAATGCCAAGTGTTGATCAACAAAGACAAGGTGATATCGTTACTGTGCATGCACCCTGGACTCCAGGTGATCTTTACAATTTAACCCAGAAATTCCCTAAAATCAGGGAGGATCCAGAAAAATTTCAAGAAGAATTACAAATTGTTATAGCCTGTTATAATCCAACATGGGCAGATATAGACCAACTTTTACAAGCCATTTTGCCCAAAGAAACCAGGATACGCCTTTATACTTCCTGTTCATAGCCAACTGAAGACCCGGGAACTAGTCAAAACTTTATTAACAAAAGAAAAGCTTTGGTTCAGGCGATTACAGTCTTCCTGAAGAGGGCAGACTGAACCAAAATAAATACTTGTAAGCTACTAAATTTCTTTTTCTACCTCATTTTCCTGAAACCATAAATGCAGTTGGTATAGGTGGACAACCTATCCCACATCCCGTCTCTGAACCTATATCTGTCTCAATTGGCCCTTTGTCTGAGAATCATGCCTTTCTTCTTAGTCCCTGTGCTCCTGTCAACCTTCTTGAGAAGAATTTGCTGTGTAAACTGAGATATGTGATTTATTGTAACCCAGAGGGTGTTTACCTTGAAGTACTGGAACATAGAAAAACTGAGCTTGTGGCTTTGCTAACTCAGAAGTACTCTGATCCTGACACTTCCTTCTTGCAAGAGGAACTGTTGACACGAGTACCTCCACAGCTGTGGTCCACCCATGCGAATGAAGTGGGGTACATGCTGAGTGCTGAACCAGTGCATATTACTTTAAACCCTGCCAAGCCACTTTCTCGTGTCCCGCAGTACTCTATCTCAGAAAAAGCTGAGGAAGAAATTAAGCCTGTCATTTCCTCACTCCTTAAGCAAGAGATTATTGTCCTAATATGCTCCCCTTGCAACACACCTATCCTACCTGTTAAGAAACCTAGTAAAGATACATATCGTTTTGTACAAGACCTCCGAGCTGTAAATGCTGCTGTTTTACCCACTTTCCCTGTAGTCCCTAACCCTGCTACTATTCTTTCCTGTATCCCCTCTGACGCTGCTTATTTTACAGTAGTAAACCTTTGTTCTGCGTTTTTCTCTATCCCCGTTGATGAGGATAGCCAGTATCTGTTTGCATTTACTTATCAAGGACTCCAATATACCTGAACAAGACTCCCTCAGGGATATACAGAATCTCCCACTCTGTTTTCCCAGATCCTAAAAAAAGATTTAGATTCTATCATGTTCAAAGGGGGGTCCACCCTTGTTCAGTATGTTAATAATCTGCTGTTAGCCTCACCCACTTTAAAAGCCTGCAAGCAAGATACTTTAATACTTCTTACGGCCTTAGCTCAGAAGGGCCACAAGGCCTCAAAATCTAAACTACAGCTTTGTAAGCCTAAGATACACTATTTGAGGCATGATATTTCAGCAGGAGAACGCCACCTTTCCTCTGGTAGAATTAAAGCTGTCCTTGGCATTCCCAAACCTATGACTAAAAAACAAATAAAGAGATTCCTAAGTGCAATGGGTTATTGTAGACAGTGGATCCCGAGTTATTCTGCTCTCACAAAACCCTTGCAATCATTTACCCGTGATACCACTCCAGAACTTCTACCTTAGACTCCTGAAGCTGAGCAAGCATTTGTAGTCCTTAAACAAGCCCTCACTATTGCTCCCGCTTTTGGACTCCCTAATTACAAGAAACCCTTTACTTTGTTTTATCATGAACGGGAAGGAATTGCTTTAAGAGTACTTACTCAGCTGCATGGTGAAAAGCATCGCCCAATTGTGTATTATAGTTCTGCCCTTAATTCTGTGGCTACGGGATTTCCCCCTTGCCTCTGTTCAGTAGCCGCTGCCGCTTTATTGGTTGAAAAGGCTGATACTCTAGTTCTAGGACACCCTTTAACTGTTGCAGTTCCCCATGCTGTGATGGCTCTTCTTCTGAAGGGCAAGACTCAGCATATTTTCAATTCCCATCTTACTAATATGAGAAACTTTTGCTGTCAACTGCAAATGTAACCTTAAATTGCTGCTCAATTTTAAATCCGGCGTCACTTCTGCTCTGATGGTGAACCTCATGATTGCCTATCTGTCACAACTCAATTGTTAACCCCTCGAACTGACCTTAAGGACATTCCTATCCCAAACTCTGACCTTGTTCTGTTTGTAGATAGTTCCTGCCTCAAAAATGATGCTGGCAAATTAGTTGCAGGATATGCAGTATGCACTCAGCAGGCTGTTTTAGAAGCCTATTCCTTACCTCAAGCTCGTTCTGCTCAAGTTGCTGAACTCATTGCTTTAACACATGCCTGCATCCTTGTGAAAAATCAAATCACAAACATTTATACTGACTCTAAGTATGCTTTTGGTGTTGTTCATGATTTTGGACAAATCTGGAAACAAAGAGGATTCCTTACTTCATCAGGAGCCCAAATCAGTCATGGTTGTTATGTCAAAGAACTTTTGGAAGCTGTTCAATTGCCCTCTGCTATTGCCATTGTTAAATGTAAAGTTCACGAAAAACCTTTTGATGATGTCACACGAGGAAACGATCTGGCAGACCGTTCTGCCAGAAATGCGGCCCTTTCTGGCCTGCAGGCTCCTAACTCTGTTTTTGTTTGTTTTTCAGCAAACCAGTCTCCTCTGGCTAGCCTCTCAAACCTAGCCTTTTTTCAAGATCAGGCCACAAAAAAGGAAAAGGATGACTGGCTGCATGCAGCATGTTCACTGAACCCTGACTCTCTCTGGCGCTCCCTGGACGGCTGCCTGGTAGCACCTAGAGAGCTTTTGCCATACCTTGCTCATCTGACTCATTCAAAAGCCCATACCAGCAAGGGAGGCATAATTGCTGCAGTACAAAAGAATTGGTTTGCCCAAAATTTTCCTTCCATAGCACAACAGTACTGCAGCTCCTGTCCCATCTGTTTAGCTCACAACATTGGGCACCAGGTAAAAACGACCCCTGCAGCCCATCCCCCTCCATGGGGACCGTTTGTGAACTTGCAAATTGATTTTATGCAACTACCTAAGTGTTGTTCTTATGAATACATTCTTGTTATTGTTGATATGTTTTCTGGATGGGTAGAAGCTTACCCATGCGTACATGCTGATTCCATTACTGTAGCAAAAAATTGCTCAAAGAATTCATCCCTAAATTCGGATTGCCCCTTGCAATACATAGCGACAGAGGCACCCATTTTACAGAAAAAACATCTGCCAAGCACTCAACATATAGCAACACCTACACTGCAGTTATCATCCACAGTCAAGTGGTGCTGTAAAACGTAAAAACTCAGATTTGAAAACACGCATTTCAAAGATCTGTGCTGAAACAGGTCTCAAATGGCCTGATGGCACTGCCCATTGTTCTTATGCACATTAGAAACACCGTCAACAGAAAACATGGATTAACCCCTTATGAAATACTCATGGCATGACCCCTGAGAATGCCGGCTACACCACCTGTAGCCCCACACCAAGAAGATCTACAATTAACTGATGAAACTGTACTAAATTATTGCAAAGCATTAATGAAGTATGCTAAGTCTGTTCACTCACAGGTCCAAAAAGCTTTACCTCAACCACCGAATGTTCCTTAGCACAACCTTGAGCCAGAAGATTAAGTCTATATAAAAGTTCATCAACGAAAAACACACTCCAACCCAGATGGAAATGACCCTTTCAAGTGCTTCTGACCACTAACACTGCTGTTCGTTGCCAAAGTCATCAGACATGGACTAACAACTCACACTGCAAGAAGGTATTACCACCATTGGACCCCGAGGCAGCTGTATTCCAATCAAGATTAGAACCTTTCCCTGAGGCCAAGGACAAAGACCCTCAGGACCTCACTCAAGCAAGTGAGGAGTATCAAGGGGCAAGTGATAGTGATCTCACTGATGAACCTAACACCCTGATCCAACTAATTCCATCAGTTGGAGAGCCAAGGTATCATCTGCATCCTCGGAAGATGTAAATGTTTCCATTTGGAAGATCCCCACCTCAACCCAGACCCAGAGCCGAAGATATCAGCCCTCTAAGCAACCTAAGCTCAAGAAAATGAAAAGAAACTTTGGTTGCCCACTTGAGTGTGGTTAGTAGTAGGATTTGTCCTACTGGTGTGGGTATTATTCGTTGTTGAAATATTTTGTCCTTTCTGTCTTTAAGACTGAATCAATGCTATTAGCATCAAGGTGAACAAATAGACAAATAAGACTGTTCGTATTACTATTAGCCTTGCCATTGCCAGTTTATTCTAATGTTTATTTGCACTTCCTACAAAGGGTAGCTATAGCCTTAAATGCTTCTAACTGCTGGATTTGTGGACTCACCCCCAGAGCCCATGATGAAGGATTTTTAATGATATCACGGCCCTTAACTTTCATGAACCTAACTGTACATCCTGGGAGTCTCAACAATAAAACCTAGAATGATGCAGAGTACCTTAAAGTAATTCCAGAACAAGGTTATTTTTGTTGGGTCCGAAACCAATCCCAGGTTCAGAATTATTCAGTAAAAGTCAGCAGTTGTAAACATTATTCCACTTCCAAAAGTATTTAAATGAACAATCATACACGTAACAGAACACGGTGTATGAGTTTCATAAATTGGTATTCCTTGTACAATGAATCACACCCTGGATATTCAATTAACTGTACCAAAATCCGCTTACCCAATGTCACCCTGTGGGATTGCTCCCTACCAGGAGGACACTGCTTTTGAAATGGCACCTCCCGTGAGACCAATATATTGGGCAGTCCTAGCCCCTTCAGCAATTGGTTTAGAAAATATGTGAGCTGGAAGGTTGATAAACATACAACTAACACTCCCTAGAGAGCCTTAAAGGGAACCTATTGGGTATGCAGCACAAAAGCCTACCATTTGTTGCCAAAAAATTAGTTTGGCTCTTGCTATTTGGCCTGGTTAACTCCAATGGTAAGAGCAACAAAGTCCCTACCCCATAGTTGTCTCAAAAATAATGGTATCACAAACTTGTAATCGCATCGACAGCTACCAAAGAAATATAGATAAGTTACAGAAGTTAATGAAGATAGAAGTGTAAGACTGTTAAGTTTCAAAGGGGGGATTGTGGAGGAAGGGAAAAATGGAGTTGAATCTCCATTATGGGTAAAGGTGCAAAACATGTATTCAGCTTAGGCTATGGGACAGTCAAAAGGACATGACCTGAAACTGCCAGACTAACACAGACAGACCATCCTGCCCTAGTCTAGTAAAAAACAAAAACTTAGTACAAAAGTAACCACAAACCAGCCTGCTGAGTCAGCCCAAAAAGGGAAGTGACCCCTGAGGTTACAAGTCATAAGACCCTTAAAATCTGCTAACAAAGATAAATTGATGCTAACAAAAATAAATTGAAGACATGCGCATTACTAACAAAGTCATGGCAAATGCTGATTGGTATATGTCGTTGCTATGCTTATGATGTCATATTTTCTATATGAACTCGCCTCACCTGTTGTACGGGGTCAGACCTCTTCACAATTCTCCAATTGTGTATGAGTCTGTCCAGAATGCATTCTCTAATAAACCAAGCTTCTGCTGACCTGACCGAAAGTTTGCTGCGTGTGTTTACCATGACAGTACCATGGGGTCAGTGTGTTGGAGAAGTCCCCAGCTGGAGAGAGCAAATGGTACATACTGACTGAATTGCAGGGGGCTACCCAAGCTTTTTAGTAAAATCAACAAGCAAAAATCCTATTAACTTCAATTGGAGCAGGATTTACCTTTAATATATTGTATGTTGGTCTCCTAGGATTTGCATGGTCTGCTGTACTGCCTGCCATAACTCCTGGGAAATCCATTAACATGGAGGAAGAGGAACTTGGAAAATTTTGCTCCAAAATCCTTAAATTGAAGGAGACCCTCCATATATATTAGTGCTATTCCAACCCAGAATAGAAGCCAGAAACAGCTCCAGTTACATTATAGTTTATTTTTCTCAATTTGCATTCTAGAGATAACGCATTCAATTTGAATTTGAGCTTCAGCAAGAGTGGCAAATAGTGAAATTATTTAATTTGCTGGTGATTTTACTGGAAGACTTTCTAGTTTTCCCTTTGGAGAATATTTAATGCCACCCAAGTAACATATATGGACCTCTACAAAGCAGTCACCATCCCCACACTCCTCTATGGATGTGAAATGTGGGTGACCTACTGTCATCATCTCAGGAGCCTGGAGAGGTGTCTCTGGAAAATCCGCCACATCACATGGAAAGGTTATCACACAAATGCAAGCATCCTTGCTGAAGGCATTGTTACTATAAACACCAGCAAAAACCACAAAACCCAACTTTGCTTGATTGGACATTGCATGCAAATGCCTGACTTTTGACTCCCAAAACAAATGCTCTACTTCTACCTCAGTAATGGCCTGAACTTTTGCAGCAGCCAGAGGAAACACTACAAGGACATATTGAAGGCATACTTCAAGAAAATGGATGCTGACATCAGGAGTTGGGAGGAGCTGGCTGCTGACCAACTCTAGTGGCGCTGTAACCTCAAGCAAGCAGCAGCCCGTTTCGAGGTTAAGTGTCTTGCCCTCAAAGCAGAGAAGAAAAAGTGGAGGAAGGAAAAGGAGAGGAATTCCAGCCTGCAGCCTACTCTCCCCTGCAGAAAGACCTGCGACTTCTGCAGATGGATCTGTGGCTCAAGAATTGGACTCATAAGTCACCTCAAGAACCATTAATGAGCCATGGTAGAGTTCATGCTTGAACTGAGAGATTGCTACTGCAGACAATGAATTTATATGGACAAGGGTGTATGGGTTACTCTGTATGTGCACATGTGCGAGTGTACATCCATGTTTATGTGATATACACGTACATATACATTACACACAAAATGTGTGTGTGTGTGAGTAATATAAGACTTAGATTCTTACCAAATGTGATCCCAATATGGAATTCAGGAATATAAGGCCCAGTAGAAACCCCAAATGGATGGATCTGGTAACTAGTATTAAAGAGTTAAACCAGAGACTAAAGGACATATTTCACATTTATGGCCTAAAATATAAAGAAGTATGCAGAAATTTCTCAGCCTTCCAAAAGTTATAAACGTTTTGCTGAAGTTAAAGAAAGGAAACTGTAAATTCTTGATAGAAAGGAAAATGACATCAGTAACCCTGTTAGGCCTGAAACAAACTGTAAACCAAAAGGACACTGCAAGTAAGATGTAACTCTGGGAAACTTCTAAAAACACATTGGATATACTAAAGCTTGCTGCATTTTATACATTTTGTCACATGAATTAAGTTGTCGAAATGAAAGAAGTGGGAGAATGACAACTGGACAGAAGGAAAGAGGAAAAAAGAAATAAAAGTTACTAGAAAAGTAGTGTCTGTTGAGTGGCCTGATCTGGTACTTTCCTGTTAGCTGTCCTTCACCGGAGATGAACTCTGCTAATGCAGATGATCACAACTAGGTGTACAGTACTAGTGAGTGTATAATAGCAGCTGTTTTTTCTCATGCAGCCTCCATCACAAAAACCTCATTCTTGCCTGTGTGAGGCCCTTTCAGACACTGTGTATGGCAAGTGCAGGAGGTTTTACCACTATGGACAAACTGCAGTTTGTTATACAATTTACGCTATGTATTAGGCCACTAAAATTTTCATTCAGAGCTGGATGTAATCTCCAGGAAATGCCTTTTTCTACCACATAGTCAAAAGCACCCTTGAACTACAGGCAACATTATAGGGGAAAGAGACATTTAGCTTGGTTAATCTGAAGTTGTCATACAGTACCTTCTGGAGCAAGTGGAAAGTGCTGGCTCCTTCCTGCTCTGAGACCTCTGGCCTTATGGTCTGTCACCTTCCCTGTTTCTCTGTGACCCTGACTCCAGAAGTAAATGGCTCAGCTCCTGAGTGAAGGACTTGATGACCTCTGGCTGGGGAGAACCAGAGCAATCCACAGGTATACCACAGCATCTTCAGTAAACACATTTATTGTCACAAAGGCTAGTCAGAAGGTCTCTGCCCTCTCCACGGGGGTTAAGTTATCCCCAGTCCAGCCTGCACATCCTTGCACACCCCCAAAGACACTCAGATGCACTTTTCAGTGCAGGCAGGACTTGAACCCACAGTCCCTGGCTTAGAAGACAAAAAGCCTTATCCATTAGGCTGCTGGGGCTATAGCAGTCTATAACTTAATGTCTGTTAGGACTGTGTGAAAGACCATTGTTTTGTTTCAATGTCTGTTTCGCCATTCTGAAGGGACAGTGTTTTGTTTCATCATTCTGTTTCCTTTTGAAGCACTGTCCTGTTTCATTCAGTTGAAACTGTTTCGCTGTTTCAACGAGCTTTAATGTTTTGCCCATAGGCTATAATGAGGAATCATGAAAATGCCTAAAACTTTGTCATTTCCTGCCTGATTCCGATGAAAATTGCCGGGATGGTAGCCCCGTTTGAGGGCATGAGCCCTGCCAAGTTTCAAGACATAGGTGCAGAGGTTTCTGGGAAACTGCACCTAAAACAGTTCAAACCAAAAGTCCTGACACTTGCCGGCAACAGCAGACTCCTCTCATCTGGTGCAGATACGTGGGCTTACACCCACGGGAGGAGTCTGGCACAGCCCAGCAGCCCTCCTGGGTGTACGAGCCCTTGGATCTGTGCCCTGGATGAGAGGAAGCTTAGGCTGCTTCTCCCACCTGGGATTGGTGCCGGCTCCAGCCCCTCCCCCCCGCAGCTTACCAGCAACAGCAGCTGCACTCTTGGCCTTGTGGCACAGCCCCTCTGCACAGTGGGGGGTAACGTGGCTCAGCCCCAGCTGCCAGGTATCCGCACAGCCTCTGCCACAGCACGCTGCTGCAGTTCAGCTCGGTGCAGCGTGGGGCCGTGTGCTTTCAGGCAGCTCCAGGCTGTTACCTGGGGCTGTGCGCTGCTCGTGGGGACCGCCGGTCACACCAGCCCAGGTCCCACATGCATGAGCCCTGCGCTGTCTGGCTGGGCTGTTTCTGTGCACACAGGAACCAGGTCGGTGTGGCAGGCCCCCAATCTGCATGCTGGATGACAGGAGGCTGCTGCTGCCTGCTGGGACCAGTGCTGGGTGCATCCTATGCCGAGCGCCGGCAATACTGGTGCATCTATCTTCCCACTGGATTTGAAGAATCTCCTGCAGGCAGTGGTGATGGTACTTCTCCAATGACTTGAGGTGTCTCTTGTATATTGTCCACATCTCAGCTCTGTACAACAAGGTGGGGATCATAACTACTTGATAAACCATGAGCTTGGTTTCAGATCTGAAGTAGCGATCTTCAAATGACTGTTTCATCAGGTGTCCAAAGTTTGCACTTGCACATTTAAGAAGATTCTGGTTTTCTTCTTCGATGTCAGCCTTCTGTGAGAGATGGCTACCAAGGTACAGGAAATGCTCAACGTTCTCCAGTCTCACTGTAAATCTGAATTAGCAGAGCTGGGGACTGCTTATTAAGAGCTTGTTGATGGAGGACTTTAGACTTCTGAATGTTAAGCATCAACCCTATTTTCTTGTCTGCCTCAGTAAAGACATTGACAATTGCCTGAAGGAATGCTTCTGAGTGAGCACAGCTACGGCATCATCAGTGTACCAGAACTTTATGATTGAGATCAGGTTGTCTTTGGTTTTGGCTCGTAGTCAGCTGAGAGTCTGACTCTGACTCAGCTAACTCAGCTTTCATTTAATATGGCATTGCAAGATGCAGGCTCGCTAGATTTGTCAGATTTGCAGGCTTTAATGAGATAATCAATCACATTACTGTGAGAGAAAGTCCAGATGGTACGGAACGTATGTATCTTTCTTGCATGATTCTCATTTTCAGTATAAGCATTATGCTGTTGTTACATGCTTGTATGTTTGGGCTTGCAGATACTTTTCATGTTCCTGTTCATATAAAGGGAAAAAAAAATTGTTCCAAAGCCCCTCTGGGCACGTCCAGATGAGCACGGTCATGCCGTATGTGGCTCTGCAAACACATCTGTAGCACCACATACAGCAGTCTAGAGTTCTCCTCTTTGCAAGGGCATGCTACCTGAGTATGCTCTGCTCCATTTTTTTCCTGCATTTTTTAAATTCCTGGATATTCAGGGGTCAAAAAAAAAAAAAACATGCAGAAAAACCCCCCCGGAGCAGTGCATGCTCAGGCAGCATGCACTACTAAAAAGCTAAGCCAGGCCACTTGGAACTGTGTTGCGGCTGCCAGCCAAGCTCTGCCCAGCAGGATCACCGTGGCTGCAGCTCTGGGAAGCCCCCAGAACCCCAGGTAAGGCTGCTGGGGCCAACACAGTGCTAGCCCCAGTGTCCCTTATGTCACCCGGGGCAAATTGCCATGCACCAAAGCGCACATGGCATAGGCTTCCCTGGAGACGAGAAGTGGCAGCTCAAGATGTGCTGTTGCTTCTTGTTCCTGGGGAACCGAATATCCATGTACATCTGGATGCACCCTCTGTGTGCCCTCTGCTCTAATTACCCATGGCTTCGTTATTCAGGATATAAGTCATTTAGGCTTGAAACCTTGCATGGACATGTAAAGAACACTTTAGATGTTCCCTAAACTCCCGTTGTAAAAAAGTTCAAATGCTTCTGTGGATGACAGAATTCCTGATTCAAAGTCAGCTCAGTGTATCTTCCCCAGTTGCGGGTATATGCTAAATAAAACTCAGTATGACAGTGCTCATCAGCAGTCTCAGTGGAGTGAAAAAGTGCAGATTTTGGAGGAAAAAGTGTTTGCATGTTATGAAGTGTAGAAGGAAGTCTAGAAAAATTAGTGCTGTCCCAAACAAAGCTGCTCTGGATACTGTGGTTTCGTTTATTGCCTTTTCTCCAACTTTCTGTGACACTCCTACCACTTTGTCACTTTTGTCCATGACTTCAATTCCTTTCTCAAACTCACTCTTTCTGACCAATGTTGCAGTTATCACCATCATAAAGGCAAAAAGTGGATCAGGTAAAACATTTCTAAAGAATATTTGCACAGAAGGACTATATCTATTCATGAAGTGAGGAAGAACCCCTGTGAATGCAGCATAAAAGCCCAGTTCCCTCAGGCTGTCCTCTGAAGTTGTGTCCCCCAGACCCTGAACCATTTTTGTTGCTCTGCACTGGACTCTTCCCAACTTGTCCACATCCTTTCTGTAGTGGGGGCCTCAAACTAGACACAGTACCCCAGATGTGACCTTACCAGCGCACAATAGATGGGAATAATTAATTCCTTTGATGTGTTTGTAATGCTCCTACTAATGCAGCCCTGTATGCTATTAGCCTTCTTGGCTTGGATGCCATTAGCCATCCAGCTTATTGTCTACTTATTGTCTGTAAACCTCAAGTCCTTTTCTGCAGAGCTGGTGCCAAGCCAGATAGCTCCCAGCCTGTACCAGTGCATGGGACTGTTCTGTTCTAAGTACAGGACTTTGCACTCATCCGTGTTGAACCTCATGAGTTTTCTTTTGGCCTGTCCTCTGATTTGGCTAGGTTACTCTGAATCCTAGCTCTGCCCTCTAGCACAGTGGTTCTCAACCTTTTTTGTACCAGGATCCATTTGTAAACATTGACGGCCAGTCCAGGCCCAGTGCCCCTTGCTCCCAACCTGCTGCCCCTCATCTCCAGTGTGTGGGGCAGGGAGGGCCCTCAAGCAGCCCCTTGCAGGCTGGAACTCTGCCGGGGAGCCTGTGACCAGGGAGCCAGCGAATAGGGACTGCCAACAGGAGCAGTTTCCAGGTGGTTGCTGGAGGCAAGAGGAAGGAGGAAGGAGGAGAGAAGCCAGACCAGGCACTAGATCCTGTCCAGGAAAGGTAAGTGATAAGGCTGCCTGTACATTTGGTTTAGCAGACTGTGTGTTTGTTTGGTGGGTGTGTACTCTGAGAAGCTGGGAGTGGCTGTTGATTGCTGATTGTTGATTGCTGTGGGATAGCTGCCTGGTCCTGAGTAAGCCCAGGCCCAGAAGGGTATAAAAGGAGACTCCCCAGGTGACCAGGGAGCCAGTGAACAGGGACTGTCAACAGGAGCAGTTTCCAGGCAGTTCGCAGGCCAGTTTGTGGGCAGAAGTACACAGGAACTTCTGCCAGAGACTTCAGGTAAGTGAATGAAGAGGGGTGCTACTATGGGGGTGATGAAACAGAGCACAGCCAGGGTGACCCTCCCTGTCCTGCTGCTGCCTCTGGCCTAGACCTCCTGTGAGGCCTCCACCCAGACAGGCCCCTTGGATGGGTTGGGAGTGCCTTGGCCCCCTGTCTGCGGCTGTTGCCTGGTGGGACCTCTGAGGCCTGGGGGTAGCATGGGGGCTGGGGGTTCCCTTGCCTGTCCCACATGTGGCCGGATTGAATCACTGGAGGGGCAAGTGAGGGAACTCCAGGCAGAGGTGAGCAGGCTGCAGGGGATCAGGGCAATTGAGGAAGAGACTAATGGCTACTTTCATTTTCTGCAGGACAAGACGCCTGGCGGAGAAGCTGCAAGGGAATGCCCTGAAGCAGATGCTGGTGAGTGGAGGACAGTCACCTCCGGGGCCAGACCTCTTGCCATAGAAACAGCCTTGGGGAACAAATATGAGGCCCTGGCTGCACTGGAGGAGTGTGCAGTGGGGGAAAGTGTACTGAAGCAGCGTGCCACCATCACTGAGCAAGCTGAGGGCTGGCCAGGTAAGCAGAAGAAAAGACTCTGTGTCATCAGTGTGGGTGACACAGAGTCTCCCACAGAGTCCTCCCCTGCTGAGAGGAACAGAGGGACCCATCTGTCATCCGGATCTCACGGCACGCGAGGTCTGTTGCCTGCGTGGAGCCAGGATCAGGGATATCATGGCGAGACTTCCCGACCTCATCTGGCCCTCCGACAACTATCCCATGGTCCTCATCCATGTGGGAACAAATGATGTGGCCAGGAGTAGTCTAGACCATATCATGAGAGGCAACAGGGCTCTTGGGACCAGGCTTAGGAAGACGGGGGGTGCAGGTGGTCTTCTCGTCAATCCTTCCGGTCAGCGGTTGCAGTAGGCATCACATCACCTGTGCCAGAGAAGTCAACCCGCAACTCCGGAGTTGGTGCCATCATGTGGGTTTTGGCTTCCTGGACCACGATCCGCACTTCCATGCAAGGGACCTCCTGGGACATAATGGGCTTCATCTCTCCGCAAAAGGTAAGGGTCTCTTTTCTTACAGGTTGGCTGACCTCCTACGTCAGGCTTTAAACTAAGTATGATGTGAGACGGGGAGGCAGGAGATGGAGAGAGTCTAGAACCTACAAACTGCGAGACATGCAGTAGTACACCCCAGGTAAGTACCAAGGGGCCCTTTGGGCATCAGAACAAGGCACGAAAGGCACCATTTGGAGGGCTCAGGTGCCTCTATACTAATGCTAGGAGCATGGGGAACAAGCAGGAAGAACTTGCACTTCTGCTTGCAGGTAATAACTTGAAGTTAGTGGAAACACGGTGGGACCCTACCCATGACTGGGCAGTACACATTGAGGGCTACAGGTTGTACAGAAGGGACAGAGTAAGGAGGAAAGGGGGTGGGGTTGCTCTCTATGTAAAGGAGCATTATACATCCACCCTAATCAAAATGGGACCAGAGGAGGAGACAGTTGAGGCATTGTGGGTTAGGATACATGGAGATCAAGGGGAAAGGGACTTGGTGGTGGGGGTCTGCTACAGACCACCGCACCAGGAGGAAAAGCTAGACTTGGAATTCTTGAGGCAGCTTGAGGTGGTTGTCATGGGGGACCTAAACTACCCTGACATCTGCTGGGAGGAGCAGTCAGCCAAATCCAACCATTCATGTAGGTTCTTAACTTGCGTGCAGGACCTTCACCTAGCACAGGAGGTACATGGTCCCACTAGGGGGAATGCCTTACTGGATTTGGTGCTGGCTACGGGGGAGGATCTGGTAGGGGAGCTGCAGATTTGTGGTCACCTTGGGGACAGTGACCACCAATCAGTTGAATTCACCATACGGCATAGGGTGGGTAAGATAATTAGCAGGGTGGAAGTGCTTGACTTTAGGAAGACTAACTTCAGTGTGCTCAGGAGTGTAGTCAAGGATGCACCGTAGGATAGGAATATTGGTGAGATGGGAGTCCAGGAAGGGTGATTGTTCCTAAAGGAGGCAATCCTTCAGGCACAGAGGGAGATGATCCCCAAACGAGGGAAAAGGGGGAAAGGAGCCAAAAAACTTCCTTGGCTAAACAGGAAAATCCAGGGGAGCCTCAGGGCAAAAAAGAAGGCATATAGGCAGTGGAAGCAGGGGGAAGCTACCAAGGAGGAGTATACTTTCTTGGCCCGCACTTGCAGGGAGGCAGTTAGAAAGGCCAAAGTAACTACAGCGCTGAGGCTGGCAACACAAATTAAAGGCAATAAAAAATATTTTTTTTAGGTATGTACGGAGTAAAAGGAAGGCGCAGGTCAGCATAGGACCCCTACTGAACAAGTAGGAGCAATTAGTGACAGACTGGGGTGGGGGGGCAGGGAGGGGGGGAATAAGGCTGAGCTATTCAATGAGTTTTTTGCCTCGGTGTTCTTGAACAGGGGTCAAGATAAGTCTCCTAATGGGCTCTTAGACAGGCATCAGAGGGACACCAGCCCACCAACTGTTGATGCTGACTTGGTGCAGAGTCACTTGGATGGCCTGGATGTGTTCAAGTCAGCAGGCCCGGATGAGCTTCATTCGAGAGTACTGAAGGAATTGGCCGGTGTCATAGCAGAACCTGTTTGAGCACTCTTGGCACTTGGGTCAGGTCCTGGAGGACTGGAAAAGGGCCAGTGTGGTCCCTAGTTTTAAGAAGGGGAGGAAGGAGGATCCCAGACAGGCCTCTTGGATGGGTTGGGAGTGCCTTGGAGGAGGAGTCAAGTAATTATAGGCCAGTCAGGCTGAGAGGTGATCTTGTGGCCGCCTACAAATTCATTAGGGGGACGCAGGAAGGGATCAGAGATGCTCTGTTCACCAGGGCACTTCATGAAGTAACAAAGAACAATGGTCACAAACTGACAGCAGATTTAGGCTAGATATCAGGAAAAATTTCTTCACAGTAAGGGTGGCCAAAATTTGGAATGGACTTCCAAGGGAGGTGGTGCTCTCCCCTACCTTGGGGGTCTTTAAGAGAAGGCTGGATAGGCATCTGGCTGGGGTCTCTTTCTTGCCTAGGCAGGCGGTTGGACTCGATGAACTGTTGAGGTCCCTTCTGACCCTAGCATCTATAAATCTATGAAAAGCCCCGATTTCCTGGGTTTTTCTCCTTGAAAGGAGAAGCCATTTTTAAAGTTTGTTCACAACCCTTTCCTATATTCTTGTCAGCCACTTCTGGGTCATGACCCACAGGTTGAGAAATGCTGCTCTAGTGTATCTACAACCTCCCCCTCTCCCCCCCCCCCGCCAAGCCAACTGGGGAGGGGGCCCAAAACTGGACACAGGACTCCGGATGTGGCCTCACCAATGCAGAATTGAGAGGAAGAATCACTTCCCTCCACATAGAATCATAGAAAGCTAGGGTTGGAAGGGACCTCAGGAGGTCATCTAGTCCAGCATGTCTCAACTCATGGGTCATGACCTAAAAGTAGGTTGCAAGACTATATGAAAGGGTCACAAACAAATTTTAAAAATGGATTCTCCTTTAAAGAAGGAAGTTGTGGGAAACTGTAGCTTTTGCCTTGCAGGCTGGCAGAGTTGCAACCTGTGAGGAGCTGCTTGGTGCCCCCTATACCCCACACACTGGGGGCTACAGCCAGTATGGTACCTAGACTTTTGGCAGCCCCAGGTGAACTTTTAGTATCAGGCCCCCCTTTGCCAGAGACAATGATAATAATAATACAAAAACCTATCATTTTCAGGCCCCCTTTCTGTCTGGGCCTGGGCCCCAGGCCGCTGCCTGGTTCACCCATGCCTGTGTCCAACCCTGGCTGTGTCCTGGGGCCATGGGTGCTGGGTCAGGACTGGCCACTGATGTTTGTTTACAAATGGGTTCTGGTATGGGAAAGGTTGAGAACTGCTCAGTCCACCCCCCTGCTCAAAGCAGGACCATCCCCAACATGAAGGACTCATACCTCCTGAAGTGGGGGTGGGTGGGGGGCATGGCAACTGCCCGCAGGCGGCTGCAGCGGAGTGGCGGCGGCAAGTGGGGGTCGAGTGGGGTCCGCCCGCAGGCAGCTGCATAGGTGTCGGCAGCAAGGGGGCAGAGAGTGGCTAGTGACAACTGCCCGCACACGCCGGTGGCAGCATTGGATCTCAGAGGTGGCATGTCCCCTCACCCTGTGCTTGCCTATGTGTTGCCTGTGATCCCCAACTAGATCATCCAGGCTCCAATTCATGTGGCGCAGGATCCCAGTGTGGCAGAGAGCGGCTGCTGAAAGGGAGAGTGGCGGTGCAGGCACCTTCCCTGAAGACCTTCAAAAGGACGCGCACCTCGCTGGAGCTATTTGACCCCATTTGTCTTTCCTGCCCCAAACAGGGGGGCTGCACCCAGTGATCTCACGAGGGCCCTTCCAGCTCTAAACTTCTGCGACCCTGCGAGAGGGAACCCAAGGCATGGCGGGCGGGGAGAAGCCCAGGCCCCTGAAGACACCCGCAACCCAGGCGCAGGAAG
>NW_005842622.1:377241-380889 GCF_000455745.1 Alligator sinensis | reverse complement strand
AGCTTCCTCAGATGCTGCGACAGGACGAGCAGTCTGCAGGGTACAAAGAGAGGGAGCCCTGGGACTAGGGGAGGTGGGGAAAGAAGAGGGAGGGGATGGTGGGGGGTGGGAGGGGAGCAGTGCTGGGAGAGGCAAATGGGCAAAGCACCTGGAGGAACAAAGGGGGGAGGGTCACAAACACTAGGCCAGGTAAGGTGTCCAGGTTGTAGCAGTATTGGTCTAGAGCAGGGGTGGGCAAAATGTGGCCCGCGGGCCGGATGCGGCCTGCTACGCCATTCTATCCGGCCCGCGCGGCCCCTAAATATTTAGAAAATTAATATTAATCTGCCCTGGCTGCCTGTTGTGCAGGCCTCGATGGCTTGCCAAAACTCAGTAAGTGACCCTCTGCCTGAAATAATTGCCCACCTCTGGAGAGGAATTGTCTGATGAAAGGTGTTTGTGCCAGAAAGCTTGCAATGAAAGAATTTTTTTTGCAAAAATCTTGTTGGTCTAATAAAAGATATCACCTTTGTGCAAGAGCCCTGATTGCTTAGTCCAGGTAAGGGGGTGGGAATCCATAGCCCCTGTTTAAACCGTACTTAACTTCATCCCGTTTGAAGATTATTGCTTCCTCCTCAATTTCCCATTCAGACTGGTTCTTCAAATTCTGCTCGCAGGAACAGCGTGTCTTTCCAGTCACTTTCCCCAGATCTTGTATCTTCACTCAGAGGGAGACAGCTCTGCCCGTTCTGAAGTGGCACCGATTCTTTCAGTTCTGCACAGGTTCTTGTAGGCAGTCAGTCGTGGGCGCACTTGGTGATGCAACCCAATCCTGTTCAAGATCAACAGGGTGATGGTGGAATCCATTTTCTTTTGTGTACCTGGCTGCCAGTCTGAAGAAGCAGATTTGTAGAGCTGCTGTACGGCAGTGAGAATTATTGACAGTCTGTGGAGGAGCAGGGAAGCGAAGGCAACGTGTGGGCGCAATGTCTGCAGAACGTGCACACCAGCTATGCCCAGGGATACGGTGACGGGAAGGAAGAGATGAAAGTAGTGTGATCTTTTTTTCTCAGTTCCAACAGGTAGTTTGACTGTATATTTAATTCTGGCTATGTATCTGATATTTTGAAGCTGCAGACTGAAACAAAAAGATCATATTTTGAGTTCCAAGTGTACTGGTGAGAGGTTGGTGAAAAGGCTGCAGCAGTGAGATCCTGGGCAAGTGTCCTAGTAGAAAGTTGCCAATTCTCTAGATTTGTCAAAAAAGAGGTCATCTGTAGAGATGACATTTTCTTGTTTGTCCCCTACAGGACCTTGCTGTCCCTAGTATCTTCTGTTCTTCCTGTAGGTAGGTTCCAGTCCAGCAAAGTACTTAAACACATGCCTATCTTTAAGCATGAAGTTGGAAGGACCATTCATATGTTTAAAACTAAGCATCGTGCTTAAATGCAGTTGTAGAGTGGGTCTTTAAAGTGTATCTACTTTCTAATTTATTTGTTACATAGCACTGGAGATAGATTTGGTGTTTAAATAATCTCTGCCAGACAAGGACCAGAATCCTTGCCCTGCTGAGCTTTTGTTTCCAATTTACCCGAGGTGGTAAGAAGAATGCAATATTAAGGAACAAAACATCATCACTGGTGGCCATCTTGCTTCAAGTGAACACAGTGTCCATCGCATATAAAGGGCATCTGTTGATGCTAAGTGGACTTTAGTGCCTTAAGTTTGATTCTTTTTTACTCTGTTCACATCCCAGAAAAAAAAGAACATTAGTGCACCATCATCTTGGCCTTAAGGCTATCACAGAGAGCAGCGAACAGGATGAGGACCTGTCTACCCTTTGCATTAACTGGTTTTCAGGGACTGGAGCAGGGTAGACTAGGATCACACTTAGGTGCCTAAGTCCACATAGGCACCTAATAAGGTAGGATCTGTCCCAAAATTTGTGGGGCTTACTAGTTGCTGACAAATACCTACATCAGGTATTAGAGTATGGCACATATTTTTGCATCCTAAAGGTCAGCCATGTGCTGTTAAGTCTTTTGAATGAAATGTGAGAAAATTTTAACAAATATCTTAAAAAGAATCAGATCTTATGGTTTGGCCCATGCTCCTGATCCAAGAAATGTGGTTTTCCTCTCTGGCTGTGTGGACAGAGCATGCTTAATACAGAGTAAATTGACTTATCTTCCTAGGAGAGTGGTGTATTCACACAGTGGTGTAAGTGACTCTACTTGAGAGTCATATTACCCCTCAGATGCTGAGGAGTTACACCTGTGTACCAGTTGTGTCTCTGCTCACCCAACCAGTGTCATCCAGAAGTAGCAAACTGGCTTCTCCACCACCTATTGACCAGGCATTCTGATATGCCTGCTGAGAGAGCAGACACTTCTTACCAAGGAAGAAATTAGGCATAAATTACTGGGTAAAATACTCAATAGAAATTGAGTTGTTTATTCATACCATGGCTCTTATTCCATTTTTGTAGGAATGAGGCAGAAGGGAATGCTTTCTTTTACACGTGGGTAGGGAGGAATTACCATTATTTCACACAGTTGTAAAATAAGGCTTAGAAAGACTAAGGCCAACATTCTTGAGGGCATAGCCTATGTTATCCATTTGTTTAAGGGTCTCCTCCAAGAGGAGCACCCAAATTTAGTGCATACTTTTGGGAGTTATAGCCCCTATTAGTTATAGATAGATTTTGGATTTTATTTTAATCACTTAAGTAATTCTTCTGTGGTTTGTGTTCACAGAGCTGCAGCTTCCTGCCTTAGCTCCACTTAACTGCAGTGTTCTGTAACAAGGTATAATATAATGAAAAACAGTTAACACTTTGCACCTATGTACATAGTGTAAGAGCACTTTAGAACTTGTTGGCATTTTAAGTGATTCGAATGACAGAACATCAATATTTACAATGTTCAGTATTCTTTATAGGAAATTCAAGCTACAGCAGTAGGTATAAACTGGGCGTGTCTACATGTGCCCCTGATTATGCAGTTGTTACTGTGCAGTCATTTAGCACTTGATTTAGCAGCTATTAAATCACTGTGCAGTAATTGCCGGTACTGCACAGTCCTGGTGCTACACGGGTCATTTCTGACCCTAGTGCGTAGTAGCAATGAGCTACTGCGCAGTAGTGGCAGCATTGCGATTTTTGCCTAACAGTGCTATGTTGCCGTAGTGACGAGCTACGTCACTGTAGCTTGTCGCTCTGGCGATTCAGTGGCTCATGTAGCCGTGCCCACTGAGTAGCTGATTGCAGGGGTAACATTCTCAAAGGGAAAACTAAAAGTTGTTAAGCACATTCTTGATAACGGGGCAGCTTTTCAAGGTGTTATGCCTGCTCTTGCCACTTACGTTTGAACAGAGCCAGCCAAGCTATCCCTCCAAAAAAAAATACTTGAATGTGTACTATTATATTCCAATAACTTGAAAAATGCCGCATAGTTTTTACAAAGGGCTAAATTAGTGCAAGTTATTATTGAAGGGTTGTTGTTAACTTTTTTTTAAAAACCAGGCTATTTCCTGAAAATGTTTAATCTGCTTCTTTCACAAAGGACAAGTACGATCATATAACTGGAGGAATGTTGTACTTGGCAGCCCTGACTGTATGTAGTCACCACCTGGTTGGTTAATTGCCCTCCTTTGGTTTCTTGGGTCTTT
>NW_005842622.1:366778-377210 GCF_000455745.1 Alligator sinensis | reverse complement strand
GGAAAGAGAAGTATTTTTGAAATCAGGAAGATGTGATTCCAAATTGTAAAATTCTGCCCATGGAGATACTGTATCTGAAAGTACTTGTAATTTATTTTGATAGACTACAGTTTGATTTAAAACTACTGTGCTCTTTAATATTAAACACTGACAGGGTGAGGATTAATGCTTGGGACTTGATGAATCCCAGTGCTGCACAATATGACTATAGCAGACAGCCCAAGACAATAAGGGCACATCCTGTGCAAGATTGTAAAAACGGCATACCTTTTTAAAGCCCGGTTACCAATGAGGCACCAGGAATCTGTTTATTAAAGGGGCTACTGGTACCCAGGGCTGGGTTTATGTGGCATTAAATCCTAATCCTGGGAGCACATAACAAAAATGATACTGTATATTATTCTCTGAAGATATGGTTTGCTGAAACTGAATTGCTGACATTTTAAGCAGCCGAGCTGGAGTGAATCTCAACTTTCTGGGAAATATCGGTTTTGGAAATCCCAAATCAGCCTCCTAAAAAGCAGAAAGAAGGACAAGGAAAATAAGCAAGAGCACTTCCCCTTTAAGTGTGTAGCTTGCTGCCTTTGCTGTTAGAAATACTATGGTTCCCGGAAGGTGCATTAGAAAACCCCATCAGTCCCCCCACCCACACTCCCCTTTAAGAGTTTGCTGCTAGGTTTTACAACCACTATTGTAATGATTGGTCAAAGCTTGTGGTACCACCGTCTCCTGGTCTGCCTTTGTACCACCCCCTTTTTTGCCCTCTTCCAATAGGAGAATGCAAACCTAAATACCCTTCCTGCTTTCTCCCTCCCCTGTTCAGATAAGCCTGAGCAGAGATGGTGCTGTATTGCCTTCCTGATGAAATACAAGCATTTGAAAAAATGTTGCCTGGCTGAGGACCATTTAAAGGGGCAGTGCAGTCTAGGAGCACACAAAGCTGTGACAGCATATGCAGTACTGAGCAACGTGCTGGAAACAAAGGAAATGGGTGCAGGGGCAGGGATTCCCTGGAGAAGAGAACACAAAGTTAGACTGGAGGAGCCTGAGACCATGGTGATAGGGGAGACACCAAGGAAAGGAAATATGCAGCAAGAGACAAAGATGGAGACCTTGAAAAATCCTCCTGTGGGCCTGGAGACTAAGTCAAGGTGGACTGTAACCACACAGCTGTGTAAATCCTGGCTGCTTGGTTCAGGCTATAATTTGCCAGACAGGGCAGAAGGTCCCCAGATATGCCTGATGATTGACACTTTCCCGCCGTGACAAAAAGTCTGATTTCCTCTTCTGAATTCTGTCAAGTAGCTATAGGGAGACGCAAGCTTGTTAGCAGATCTCTGAAAAACAGGGGAGGCAAGCAGGACTATTCCGGGAAATTAGGGGAGACATGGGAATTTCTTAAGTGGGGGAGTGACATAGTCTGAAGCAGGACCCTCACCTACTGCACTACTTGCCTAGATAAGCACTTCTAATTCAGCCAGATTCAGTCTGTGCCCTCTTATTTGCCCCTATCCCTAACTCCCTATCTCCTTCAATTTAATCCCTTTCAGCTGGTGGCACATCACTTAGGCAACATCCACTGATCTGATGCCTTCTACTATAGTTGAGCCATACCAGTTTATAATTTGCAGGGAGATTGCAGAAGATCCTGAGTAGCCAACCCTCTCTGCAAGAACCACAGTGATCCCTAGTGGGCAGAGGAGGAACTGAACCCTAAACTTTGCTGCCTGCTCTGAGGAGGTGTGGAAAATAGTGTGAATGGGAATAAAACCCTTGCTTAAGGAGTTTAAAGGTAAAGGGGAAAAGGAATAGGGTGTTAGAGAACCAGATAGAGAAGAGGACATGTAAGTGCATATTGTAAGGTGGAGGATATAGAGCCAGAAGAGGAAATATTGGAGACAAACTAAAGGAGGGACATGTAAGCAAACAGGAAGTGGACAATCATGAGTCAAAGACATTTGGTATGGGATTGGACTGGAAAAGGAAGGCTTCAGATTCAGAAACAGGGAATGAGGTTCTATTGGTGACATGTGCATTGATAAAGCCAGCCGTGGTATAGTGTTCCTCTTCAAGGTAAGCTTTTTGGCTTTGAAGAAGTCAGTAAGATCTTGGGCAGGACAAATAGAAAGGTTCAGTATGTTTCAGCCCTTGGATAGTCCTGTTGAGCTGGGGGTGTTCACACAACATCCTTGCTTGTGAATGTGTACCACAACGTAGTTTTCCTGCTTCTCTTCTTTTGTGTGAACTCCAGGATCCCTTTACAGCATTCCACCTTGATAAGGCACTGGTGAGAAAATACATGAATTCACTATTGATTGGAGAACTGGCACCAGATCAGCCCAGCTTTGAGCCCAGCAAAAATGTAAGTGTCCTAAAATCTGCACTTTGGAATAGGTTTCTGGCTAGAAGGGCACTGTGCTAATTTTTTTCATTTTCTGGCAGTTACAACTCCCAATATATCATAAATGGCAGTGGATCATGGAGGATGTGGGGACACAACACATTTAATTTGGTGTAATATGTCTTTAGACCTGTGTAAACTGTGGAGCAGACATAGCAAATATAGCCCTACTCTATGTGAGTCACCTTACTCCAGGGTAAACTCAAAATCAGTATATCATGGTGATGTATTGTGTATCCAGAGCTTGAGACAGTTTCACCCTGGAGTAGTTGCTTGCTTAGTGCAAACAAGTAACTACTGACTTCCCACCACCTGTTAGTAGAATATCGCCAGCTGCTACCTGCAGAGAGCTGGTTAGCTGTATGTTTTAGACATCAGTGGGCACATCTACACAAAACATTTACTGTGGAGTAGACTAATTAGCTCCACAGTAAAACATCTCCATCTACATGTGTGGAGCTATTAGGCCAGAGTAAACTAATTGACTCTGCTATAGGTTAGTACTGCCAGATACAAGTACTATCCAATGGTGGAATTATTTACTCTGCCAAAATGCATGTGTAGATGCTGATGGGGCTGGCTAGGGCATGAGGGTGCTTCAGTGTGGGGGCTGCCTGCCAGCTAGCCCTGCACTGTAGCATCCTCGCGCTCCAGCCAGCCCCTCTGCAGCACGCTGAGCCGGGTCAGAGCAGCCCTGGGCTGGCAGGCTCGCCCCTGCCAACTGAGGCTGTACTGCCTCAATTCAATGTGCTGTGGTGCCAGGCTCACGTGTAAATGCTGCACTGGGAGCAATAAACTCTAGTGCAAACAGCACCAGAGTTTACTCAGCAACATTAATTTCACATGTAGATGCACCCAGTATAGCTTACACTAGAGTAAAATTCTGGTGTAAAGTGTTTCATATGTCCCAGCTGGAGTCACCTTTCCCATCTGAGGCTTCCCCTCGGTGTCATAACATCTGTCCGGGTGAGAAGGGCTTGTAGATTTTGGATTCCATATTGTGTTACAGCAGTCCCCTATTAGGAATGGAGTGCAGAACTTGTCAGCCACAGGCTCCCTTTGGGATAGAGAGACACAGAAGTGAGAGGGAAGATCATAGCAGCTAAGGAATCCCTCTGGTGTCACAGTGAGTGTCACCTAAGGCCAGATCCAGATGTGCAGTTTGTGGTGCCGTAAGCCTCTTTGCAGTGCCACAAACCACACATGTTGGATGTTAAACCATGTGCCCTGCTACTAATTCGTAGCACGGGAGCAAAATTTGCTACCAGGATTTATTTCCAAGTAAAAAAAACCAACCCTGCAAAAAAAGTGGCACAAAGACACCAAAGACCATGTGCTGGGACAAACGCAGAGTACTGTGGAGCTCCCACACTGAGGCACCCTGTGCCCTAGCCAGCTGCTTGGCTGGCCAGGGTGCAGTATGCCTCGAGATGGGGGAGCAGGCAGCCTTGGGTTGGCTGCTTCCCTGTCTCTGCGTGCCTCAGTGCAGAGGCTCTGTAGGTGCCTGGGGCGCAGTGTGCCTTGAGATGGGGGCTCCATATGCCTCAGCACAGGGCTCCACAATGGAGCCCCCGTACTGAGGCATATGGAGACAAGGGAGCAGTGAGCCCAGGGTTTCCTGTTCTCCCATTTCAAGGGACACTGCATCCCAACCAGCCCTGGACTGCCTGCTCCCCTGTTTTCACATGCTGCTCCCCAGCTGGCTGGAGCACAGGGTGCCTCAGTGTGGGAGCTGCCTGCCTGTGCTGTGGGAGCTGCCTGCCTGTGCCCCAGCCAGCCTCCCTCTGCAGCACATGAAGCCTCAGGACAATGTCAGCTGCATGCTCCTCCTGGTGTCTGAGGGAACCACAGCTTTCCCCCACTGCTGCAGTGGCTTGTCCAGAAGTGGAGGAATTAAACATCTCCCAGGACTCTTGAGGGTACTGTGTTGCATACTGAGAGCAGATAGTGTTGTATTGTTGGTTGTCTCCACAGAAACTGCTGGTAGAGGACTTTCGTGAGCTGCGTACCACTGTTGAAAGGCTGGGACTCCTGAAGCCCAACTATCTCTTTTTTGCTCTGCATCTCTTTCACATCTTGCTGATGGATATTGCTGCCTGGCTCAACCTCTGGTACTTCGGGTCATCCTTGGTGCCATTCCTTTTCTCTGCCTTGCTGCTAGGGACTGTTCAGGTAAATGGCCTAAGCCCCCCAAAATAGGGAACAAACCTCTCCTCCCACAATCTCTGGAACAATTTGGTCCTCCCTGGGTGTTTTTGTCGATATCCAGGATGCTCTTTTACTAGGTGATTCAGGCAAAGATAAATACTTAAATGCTGCAGGAAAGCTGGGAACAGGGATCTGGCAACTACTATATATTTGCTTTCTCCCAGTAGGAGATGCTGAGAAGGGTGTAGGAGTTCTGGATGTGGGGAGCTGACAACTTCTCCACTCCCTGCCTCTGTTAGCAGGACTCTTTGTGGGAATTAAAGTGAGGAAACTGGTTGTGAGACGTTCCTAGCCATTTTAGTCTTGTGTACCCAGCTGGAGATGTCGTAAGAAGCGCTGGAAGCTCTGGATGTGGTGGGCTTTTAAGAATTCCAGTCCTAGTTCCTCCCAGGTTCTGGAAGAAGGGAGGAAAAATAGCCTTAGGATGATACGCACTTTCTGACTGAGTGGATTTAGAACAGCTTCCTTCCCATTGCCCGCCAGATACCTCTTCATTTCCTCCTGGTCTTCTTCCCACATTGCACTTCTCTGATTTCTGAGATACGCTGTGCTAGTCAGACCTTTCTTGTATTCCCACGGGAACGTGCAGTGAACTACTGCAGAGGGCACAGCAGCTGTGAAAGCCTCAGCTTTCCCTTCCATACCCAGCTGGTCCTTTTGGAATTACAGATACTCAGAGGAGGCAGCAGCAGTCATCTCTTCAAAGAACACTTTGTTGCAGAGCTCAGAGCAATTTGGAAGAGAATAAATGCCCCCTTTCTTAGTTCCATAACCTCTTCTTCGTGGTGCTTATTTTCCCTGTGAAAGCAGCTACCTAATATTCTATAATTTCCCCAGGTCCCGGGTGCAATCTGTTGGCACCGCAATGAAAGAGCAGTATTTGGGATCACCTGTGGAGAATGGAAAGACTCCATTGCTATCAAGAGTGGGGGTGCTGTCACCTGACTGGAGGGCACAGTGAACAATGAGAGCGCACTCTTTAGAACCGAGTGTACAAGGAATGCACTCTGTTGTAGATGGACATGAAGGCTGTTTTATCAGTTACCCTTTTTGCCTTTCACAGGCCCAGGCTGGGTGGCTTCAGCATGATTTTGGGCACCTTTCTGTCTTCAGCAAATCTAAATGGAACCACGTGGTTCATAAATTTGTGATTGGCCATTTGAAGGTAAGTGTTCAGGGATGAGAATGACTGTCAGATTTTCAACAGGACTAATGAGAGGGACAGGCCCTTGTGTTTGGAAGGCATCTTGCCTGCGAGATGTGGCAAGGATTTGGACATGATGCCACTTTTGGGGAGGGATGAATAAATGATAGAAGAATTGGTTAGTTAATGGTTAGTTTGGATCCTCTTGTCTCATCTATTTTTGCAGGGAGCGCCAGCTAGCTGGTGGAACCATCTGCACTTTCAGCACCATGCTAAACCCAACTGCTTCCGCAAGGACCCTGATGTTAACATGCACCCCTTATTTTTTGCTTTGGGAAAGACTTTGTCTGTAGAGGTGAGTCTGAGTGGTGTCTGGGGTAGAAGGAGGTGGCATTAGAAGATGTGGAGGGTTTGCCTTGATCAATGGGATTCTGTCAGTGCATATTGGACTAGGTCCAGGCTGGAATCCAAATATATCTGTAGGGTAATTCCACTGAGATCAGTGGCATTACAGGTGACCCTCGCCATTCGCGGAGGACACGTTGCTGTGATCCCCATGAATGGCGAAATCTGCGAATAGGGCACTGCATTCATGAACGCAGTCTGCGTTCATGATTGCAGTGCCCCCAGCAGCTGGGGGGAAGGGGCAGGCATGGCTCTGGCGGTGATGGCGGGAGTGTGGCAGCAACGGCAGGAGCCTGGCGATGGCGGTGGGAACCTGGCGGCAGCAAGCGCAGAGCTCTGGAGGTGCTCTGCTAAGTGTTTAAAGTGTCTTTAAAATGCGGGTTTGGCATTCGTGAATATTTGAAACTGAATGCTGAACCCGCAAATACCGAGGGTTTCCTGTACACCCAGAAGGGCTTTGGCACTTGCAGTGTTTTTAAAAAATACTAACCCAAATGAATATCATCACCTAGTCAAATTGTCTGATTTCCATTAGAGCTGAGGAACTGAAAAAAACTAGACAGTGTATTTTTAGACTCTGATTCTATAAGCTTAAGTACTGAGTAGTTTTAGGGGCTACTTCCATGCTTAATGGCTGCGCCTACATGAGGCGCTGACTGTGCAGTAGCTCATTACTACTGTGCAGTAGCGTTGCATGGCACAAAGCATGATGTGATGCTGCTGCACAGTACTAACAAGCTACTGCACAGTCAGCATCACCAAAAAGCCATTTGGGGACGCTACTGTGCAGTAACTTCGGTTACTGCGTGGTCATTTAGTATTTGTGTATGCCAGTACTAAACGACTGTGCAATAACACCTGCGCAGTCAGTGTCTCATGTAGAGGTGGCCAGTGTTAAGCAAATTAAAGCCAGTGGGATAACTCACATGCATAAACTTGCATAAATATATTCAGAATCACAGTCAGATCTAAATCAGGAAGTTTAGTACAAAAATCCAGATAGGATTCCACCAGCCCTCATCAAGATTATCTATTCCAAGGAACATAATGAAATTTGAATACTGCTGTATAAAGCTACGGTTTGATCTCTCCGTGCTTTTAATTTGATTTCAGTAGATTTCTGAAACGATGATTCAACCAAAGAAGTGAGTTCAAGTGATAGGTGTCATAGTTGTTGTTTGCAGTATTACTTGTGAGGAATTACACAGGTATTTTAGAGGTAAAGTGGGGCAGAGTTTTATTTAAGAAACATCTTTGCTGGAAATTGCATCTCAAATGATTTACCTTTTGGAATGTCAAAAATGAAAGAATGTATAATAATAGAGGGATAAAAACATTAAACAATTAGGGGAAGGGAGACGAAATGCTTTTAGAGGGATCCGAACTGATATGGAGGAGGAAGATACAGGAAGGCAGTTCAATGGGAAAGGAGCTGCAGAAAAGACAACTACATTAAGACTCGGAACAGACGTTGCATTTGTCCTTGGACAAGTTGTGCCTGTATTTGTCCCAGAACAGAAATTTCCCAGGATTAGCATGTACATAACCTTTGTTATATACATGCATGTACATGTACATCAACCTTTCTGTTCGAGGTTTAGTGAGTGGCTGAATGCACTGCTGCCATTAATTCAATTATGCAGTCCTGGGTAACCACTCAGATGCACTTTGCAATGTCCCAGAATGAACTGTTTCTACATCTTATCCCATAATCTTTATCTTATCTTTTTAGGATTTATTTGGGACAACTGGCATTGACGTCCGAATGATTACATGCTGTCCTGAGATTAAATGATTTATCCATTTATTTATGCATTTATGAAAGGATAAATGCATTGTCTCTTTGTAGCCCAACAGTGGGAAGTCAGTGGGAGTGGCTCCAGGGCTGAGGTTTGGGTTATACATGAGGAGAGAATGCTAGAAGATGACTAGAAAGAGAGAGCCTCCAGTTTAGGGAAGGTGGAGGAAATCAACTGCAGATTTTAAGAGTTAGGAGCACTGTTCTGAATTGCCTCTGGATTTGCCTAAAGAGCTGGTGAAGTTGTATGAGGACAGAAGCGATGTGGTCTCATTTGTTTCACCAAATGACATTGAAAATCAACAGTATGTCATAGGAAAATATGTTCATCCCTGTTTCCATGGCAACAGCCTAGCATCTAGATAGTTATCTTTCTGCTTTGGAAAGTAATCTCACGTAGGCGAAGGTTTTAAACATTGCTTTATATATTAAGAGAATAATATTTTATTCAGGTTTATTCCATAGGAATTTATACAAATTATGCTCATTGACTCATGCATTTTTCCAATTCTGGCAATTGCATTCACCAGCTGTAGTGAAAGGAAATAGGCCTAGATATTGCAAACAGCTGTTACCAAAAGCAAATTACTGTGGACTTCAAGGCTTTCATCATGCACATGCTTAATTTTAATCTCATAAATAGTTCCATTGTCTTCAATAGGATTATTTGCATAAAGGAAGTTAAGACGTCATATAAACATTTGAATGATTGGAGCTTAGAAACAACAGGGATCGTAGGATGTACTAGACTAGTGCATGACCACAGCATGATCAATAAGATGCACACTGAAGTGCACCAAAAATACATTCACATTTTAAGACACTGCCTGCCTTTGTGTGTGGGAAGCATCTAGTGCTACTAGAAATTCATTTGCCAAAATGTCAAAGATGGATATTTTCAATTTTTGAAATCTGTTGCTGATTTATGTTTGTTTGCATTCAAAAATTCATATTGAAAAATTCCAGTCTGTGAGTAACCAGGCAGCCAAAACTAGTGGTAGAAAAACAATGTAAATAATAAAAATCTTTTGCCTGTTTTTCATCCTCCACATCTGGCTTTCATCTCATCTTTTCCATTCTATTGAAACAGCTGCTATAATTATCTGTCTCAGCTTTGACTGGCTGAAACCTTATGTCAAAGTTCTGTGAGATTTCTGTACCTCCTCAAGCTTGTGTTTATGATGTATTTTAGCCAGTTTGCAAGGTCTTTGGGGCAAGAATGGTGACTTCTGTTTGGGCATAAGGTACTCAAAATATAACATGAAAGGGGAAAAGAGGCACAGAAAAAACCTGAAAAAGGAAGACTGGAAATTAATAAATAGAAATAATAAACAGAAGGGTTAAAGAGTGTCTAAAAAAATATTTATCTTGTGTCTCGCAGATGATTCAAGGACCATTAGCTTAAGTGGTGAGTTTAATTTAGGAGGTTCCTGTTTTCTTACCCATATCAGGATGGTGATCTTTTCATGTATTCTTACTAGTTCTGTTTGCAGTGTAATTCTCAAAACTGATGATTATAAAATTGTTGTCCTTGCAGTGCAAGTTCGAAAAAAGTCCTGAGCAACCTTGAGAGAGTCTTAGAAGCAGTAATGTGACTAAGAAGGGGCAACTGGGGTTTGCAGCCTTTGCTGGGGAGGGCATAAAAATAGCTGTAGCTGATGACTGGCTTTGCAGCTGTCACCGGCAGTGCAGCAGCAAGTGCTGTTCTGTGCACTGCCACTGCACAGGGAGTGGAGCTGCCCTGTTATGCCTTGACTTAGGTGTTCTAGGGATATTTCTTATTACTTGCAATAATACTTTAGTTATCAAGCAAGTACATCCCACCTAACCCTTGGAGGATGGGTTAGAGCAGGGGCAGGCAATTATTTGGGCAGAGGGCTGCTTACTGAGTTTTGGCAAGCCATTGAGGGCCACATGACAGGCAGCCAGGGGCAGATAAATATTAATTTTCTAAATTTTTTAGGGACCCTGCGGGCCAGATAGAATGGCCTGTTGGGCCACATCTGGTCCGTGGGATGCATTTTGCCCACCCCTGAGTTAGAGTTTCCACAGTGCTGGTGAGAGACCATGTTAGTACAAATCTTTGCTGCCTGGCTCTCTTTGCAGATGTGGGAATAATTCTGGATGTAGATATGCTTTTATGGAAGGTATCTATTCTGATCCAGGGCCCTACTGCTCTTTGGTTCATTTCAGAACCTTACTGAGCAGTCAGGACAGCAAAATTAGGCTGGGGTTCAGTGTGATGTGGTGAGATAATGAAAAAACTTTGCTGGACTTGAATTTGGGTGGAAAGTATTTGTGTTAAGGTTTTTTTATTGTTTACTTTTTATTTCAAACATCAAAAAATGAAGATTATAAACTTAAAGTAAGCATCTGTAACTTGCAGAAGAATATTAACATGCATAAGCAAAACTATTTAAGAACCTTAATAATTAAAACGAGGGAATGAAATAAACTCCTGCTTTACACCTTATAG
>NW_005842622.1:338239-366768 GCF_000455745.1 Alligator sinensis | reverse complement strand
ACAGGTTAGGAAGGAGGATCATAAACAAGAAGAAAAGAAGGGCAGGTAAAAGGGCACATGGAACAATTTCTCTGTTTGCTCAGTGGAGGGGGACAGAGTTCTGCAAGATCTTATGCCCTCTTCCTACCACACTGCAGATATCCCGTACTATCTTAAAATTTTGTCTCCTGTCTTTATTATCTTATCTTTACCAGGCTGGCATTACTTAACTTTGGCAGCACAGGGAAACCCGATGACCCAGAGTCTTGCTTGGTACTGTTGTATTATTTATTAGCAGGTGCCAGTATTTGCCAATCTGATCCTTGGGGCTCTTATTAGCTCTGCTATGTTCTGAGAAAGCAACTGTTAAGATGAAACCTTAGCAGTGGTTATACCAGTAGTTCTCAACCTTTTTGGATTTGAAGCACCCTTCATTGGACTCAAGGCACTCTTCTATAACTTTTTTTAATTGAGTGACATCAATTTTCAACAACTCAGTAAGGGATTACAGTGCTTACTTTCTTGCAGAGGAGAGAACCTCTGGGCAGGGACAAGCCTGAGTCTGTGCTTATTTCCTTAGTTTAGCTGCTTATCTCCTAATACCTCACTTATCTCCTCACACCTCATGGCATCCTTCAAAAGATCTGGCATCACACCAGGGTGCCTGGGCATATCATTGGGTTATACGGTAATAATAAATTGCATCTGATATTAGGTGTACCTCCAGTGCCCCCTGTTGGAGCAGAACTTCTGATACATCTTATTCATATTGTAAGGGACTAGGTTAATTTGTTGTGTGAAAGAAACAGGCTAAGGAGGGTTTTTTTTAGTAGACATACTGTGTTATAAACAGGGGGTCAGTGGAGCAATGGGTAGGTGAGATACTAGCACAAAAGGGCAGCTGATAAAGCTCTGTCTTGGGAAAGTCTGTCTAAGCAGGCATTTCTCTCAGAAGAACTGATAGGGACATGGAAATGGACATTTTGCAGAGGGCTGGTTGGAAAAGCTTGTTTAGGTATCTTTGCAGCTTGGATAACTTGCTATAAACCCCTTTCTTTTCACAGCTTGGGATGAAGAAGAAGAAATTCATGCCATATAACTACCAGCACAAGTACTTCTTCATAAGTGAGTAACTCCACCTTTTTGTTTTACTGTGGGGCCTTCATTCTGCAGTCACCAGGACCCTCTGAATTAATTCCTTGGTGATGGAATTATTTGGCTAATGTCTGCATTCTTTTTTTTTCTTTCCTTTAGTTGGACCCCCAGCCCTGGTGCCCCTCTACTTCCAGTGGTATATATTCTACTTTGCAGTGCAGCGGAAACAATGGGTGGTAAGTAGATCCCAGCATACCAGGCCCTATGGAGTCTCTACATTTATGGGCAAGGTTCAGTGAAGGGAGTTGGGAGTGAAAGGTCAGGGGGAAGAATACTGAGCCAGGGTAGCTGGTCATTGTGTTTCCCTGGGACAAAGAGAGATGGGTATAGGATCTGCGCAATATCATCAGCAGTTATATATCTTTTGAGAGGGAGAAGACAGGTGTCTTTCTTGTAATGTGTGTGCTTCTCAGTCTGTGAAAGAACAGCTTGCACATGGGTAACAGATGGCACCCCTGTGCTGTGGTGGTGGTCATTCCAGAAGGGGGTGTGGGCTTCTACAGATATTTCCTTGTACTGTGGACCAGGTATAGCCAGGGCTGTCCTTGGTTGTGGGGGAATCGGGGAGAATGCCCTTGGCCCTGCACTTTGCAGGGGGCCCGTGGAGCCGGACAGAGCGGCTGTGGCAACTTTGCGCCACCACTGTTGGCTTCACGTCTGGCTGCTCACCACCCCCACACCCCTTTGCTGCTGCTACTACCGGCAACTTCTCTGCATCCAGGGCATGCAGGATTGGTGCGGGGGCAGGGCTGTGCACAGGCTGATTTGCTAGGGGCCCCATGGTCTGCTTGGGTTGTCTCTGGGTGCAGCTCTACAGAATTTGAACATCAGATGGCACCAGTGGCTTATGTAGGACAGAAGAGAGATGGTGCACACACTTTTTTGGCTGCCTAAAGAGAAAATCCATTGAAAACTGGGGGAACAGGAAAGAAAACAGTAGAAAGTAGGGGGTGCTGAGAGTCAGATTCAGAGCTCCTCCACCTAGGAGAACCACATGCTAAAAGAATGAATAGAGCTTTCTCTTTGCATTGCGAGAATGCTAAGACAACATTTCTCTTTAGTCCCAGGTTTCCAGTTTTCATTAGCTGGTTTTCAGGCTCTCATCCCACAGTTTGTCATGAGAGAGCCCCAGAAATTGCATGCCTGTCTTTTGGTAGCATCCAAGTGTCTTGCTTCATCTGCTACTTGTTTGTGCCCTGGAATAAGGAAGGGGAGATGTTCTTACCATCTCCCCTTCATGCTTTTGGACCTTCCCACATGCCTAGAAGGCAGCCCTTCAGCAGTGCAGGGTGGAATGGAACAAAGAGAAATATGTAGGGATTCTGGAGTGGATAGAAGAGATCTGGATGGAGCGGGTCTGTTGTACTCATAGCGGTAATGGATTTTGGAGACCTCAAAGGGAATGTAGTAATGGTTGAGTACTGGTTTGTGATTTTGGTGACTGGAGATATGGGCAGAAGGGGCAACTCAGAGAGAATGAATGAAGGAAGAAGAAAAAGAAAATTAGAAAAGTCCACGGGAACAACAAAGAGGAACAATGATGAGTGAGAGGGATATGAGACAGAGTGAAGCTCCCTTTTATTTCCTGTGTGTCTGCTTTCTGTTTTTATTACTCACTTTATTTTCAGAGGTGAATGATATATAGTTCTACAGAGCATGCCTTCTCCAGTCCTTAGTCTAGCTCAAGCTCATTATGTGCAAAGTAAGAACAGGAAGTTAGAGTTCATGGACGGGGGAAAGGAGAGCTATGGTGTGTGGATGATTGGAGATTGCAGCAGTGGTTTCTTGGCCAGCCAGTGCAAGATGATACATGGTCATAGAATTTTCCGTCTTGAAGAATGATTTTGTCTTCTGTCATACAGGACCTGGCCTGGATGTTGAGCTTCTACATCCGATTCTTTTTCACCTACTTGCCCTTACTAGGGGTGAAGGGTCTCTTGGGGCTCTTTCTACTGGTCAGGTAACATTCAACCTGTAATTTCCTATAGGTACTTGAGCTTATGCCTGTTTCCTATTGATCCCTATAGTCTGTCATTCCTTAGTCCTTTAGTTCTCCTTTCTATCTCTCCATTTCCCCATATCTCCCCTCTTCTGCCCATTGTGCCTTTCTGTTATGTAATAAGAGATTGTTTTGCTTGGGGCATCATCCTCTGTGGGGCCTTTTCCTGACTAGTTGGTTAGAACCTGTAGGACTGTTTTTGTCAAGTGAGGACTAATTTGGCCTAGTAAAAGTGGTTTTTACTGGGTTCTCACTGTCTTGGGCACGCATGTCATCAGTGAGTGCTTTATGTGTTTATATGCACAGGTTCATAGAGAGTAACTGGTTTGTGTGGGTGACACAAATGAACCACATCCCAATGCACATCGATTATGATAACAATGTGGACTGGTTCTCTACTCAGGTATGATCCTTTTCTTTCCAAGGATCTGTGGTTGTAAAGGGGAATTTCTAGACCAAATGCATACTCTTTGAGATACAGGGGGATGGGGGTGGAGGGGAGAGGGGCAGTATTTAGCTCAAAGAATATTACTAGAATTCAGTGACAGGGTAATGCTAAAAAAGGACTTGTGTTTGTTCCATGAAGTGTGTGGTGGTGGGAAGGAACTGGGGCTGCATAGGAGTATTATGGAGAATACTGGAGGCTAGACCATAATGAGAAGTATTAGAAATGGCGGGAAGACGTTTTTATGGGACCCTCTTCTCATACAGGTAGTGTCTGTGTTCCCCTCTCATCATGTTCCTTCATCTTATGTCTGTTCCTTTTAGTGAGAGGTGTGAGGAAATCTCCAAAATTGAGAGGCAGGGCAGCTCTGTAATGCCAGCTCTGTGAAGAGTTGGTTAAGACAGCAGTAATCTCATATCAAGCTTGCCATTATCATCCAGACCAAGTCCCAAAGTCCTCAGGAGGAAGGGCTGTGAGTCTCATCCTAGGATGCTTATGCTCAGGGTAGAGGAGTTTGAGGATGAAGAAGATGAGAGAGGGAGTATGCTTGGAACAAACACTGTGCTCTCTTTTTATTCCCTCAGCTCCAGGCAACATGCAATGTTCAGCAGTCACTGTTCAATGATTGGTTTAGTGGGCACCTAAACTTCCAAATCGAGCACCAGTAAGTTCCAGTACTGGGGGAGGGAAGGAACCTTAAAGGGTATACATTACTATGACCGCTAGGGGAGGAAAATGGACACTGTGGCACCGTTTAACATACAGAGGTAGTTAGCTGTGTTAGTCTGAAGTCAGGCAGAAGGCAGGATAGATTTTCACCTTATAGACTAACTGAATCAGAGATGCATAAGCTTTTGTAAGCAGAAGTAAGCAACTGCTTACAATAGCCTATATATCTCTGATTCAGGTACTCTATAAGGTACAAATCTACCTTGACTTCTGCCACTTAGCACAAACATGGAAAACTTTTGGAGCAAAGAATGTGGAGGAGGAGTGGGATTAAGAGAAGGAAAAGGAACTCTGTGCTACTACTGAGTACATTCTTAGCTGGAGAGGCAAGAACCTCACAGGACACAGGAGAAAGTAGAAAGTACGACCTAGCAGTTTATAGTGGATGGACAGAGGTGAGAGAGAGCACTACAGCACGCTGAGGATCACAAGGTTAAGGGGAGAATAAAGCAACTGTGACACTGGGTCTGGAAGGAGCAGTTGGAACCCTCTGGGGCACTATATGGGAGACCAGATACCAGTGACACCGCCTTATTCTATCTTTGCAGCCTTTTCCCCACGATGCCTCGACACAACTACTGGAAGGTGGCTCCCTTGGTGAAGTCCATGTGTGCCAAACATGGCATTGAATACCAGTGCAAGCCTCTGTTCACTGCGTTTGCAGATATTGTATAGTAGGTATCAGTCATCTGATGTTCACAAGTGAAGAGTTTCCCCTTGTTTGGAAGCAAATGATCTAGTGACATTGGGGCAGGATGGAGGTAGCGGAGGTTTAAAGCAAACAAGCTAAGTGAAACTAAAAATCAGAGAGGCAAGCACAGAAGAAGGGTAGTTAAGGAGAAAAGCCTTGATGCAGTGGAAATAGGCCTTCATGGCTTATGGGCCTGGGTATGGAATGAATCCTTTTAAATCTAGCCCTGATTTCAGTCCACCTTCACATAACATCCATAGTTTCTCCAGTAAACACTAACCACCTGCTTCCCTGTCTTCTATTAATGAGACTCCAGATCTTGTGCACTTGTCTCTGAAAATATGTTATAAAAAGAGAGGTGGAGTCCTCAACAATTTCGAGTCCAGGCCTTATTTATTCATTCTACTTTATCTCTTTTTGTGACTCATTGTTTCCAAAAAATCTTATCTGACTTTATTCTGTGCTTACCTCCCTGATTTTTAGTTTAACTTGGCTTGTTTGCTTTAACTGTCAGCACTTTGATCATTCTCTTATGACTCCACAGTAATTTCTTCATTCATTATCCTTCCTAAAAGCCAAGCCCTGAGTTATTGTATGTCTGAATATCCTGTTCACTTGTGTCACAGAAGGGTATTTTAATATTTCTCCTCATTTCACTGTTCTCCCTAGATTTTCTCCTTCCAGAAGTGTGCACACACTGCTGCTGCACTTCATCTTGTTTTGAAATTAATTGGCCCTCTCTCTCTCACTCAGCTCGCTGAAGGATTCGGGAGAACTCTGGCTTGATGCCTATCTGCATAAATAGGAAGCAGCAGTTCCTCACAGTGGAATTACCCACCTCCACTGCATCTTACAGCGGGTATGCATGAAGACAAAGCACAGAGGGCAGGCAGCTGGCTCAGCCAGGGGTAGGGAAGTGGGCAAGCTTAATTCTAGTATTGAATGTTTTCTTTTTTATTGATTTTTAATCTTGATTCTTAATCTCTCATGGTTCTCCCATTCCTCCTTTCTGGTGCTGAGTTATAGAGAGGAACAGAATGGAGAAGACTATGCACACCAGAGAGGAGGTCTGGGAACTGAAGGCCATAGGACTGGGAATTGAAGTCCTTCCTGCTCCTGACCTTTCACTTGCTGTGGCTAAAGGAAGGAAACCTCTTAGCTAACATAGGTTATATTCAGTGTGAAAGACCCAAGGAAGTTGGGACAGTCTGAAGTTAGTGAACAGGGAAGTTTAGGAGTGGTGGAAGGAAGAGAAGGAAAAATAAAGGAGAAATGCAAGTATTTGAAAAAAGAAGAAACTGTAGGGACTATGCTTTCAAACACATTTGTGCATTTAAACACTGCAAAGGAAGTGTCCCAACCATGGTGGAGTGGGATAGAGATGAAAGCTAAACTAGTGAGCAAGGCTCAGACTACTTTTTAGGGATGAGTGAGAGAAGAAAGACCAAAGCCATAAAGGGCACCTATACACATGCAGGAAGGCTGCTCCGGTGTGCTGTTATTACAATGTGTTGGAGGAGACTCGATTAATACAGTCTTCTGGAGCGTGGTAATTACCACACTCCAGCAGACTCCAGCATCATGTATATCAGCATCCCTGCACTGAAAAATGGTGGTGGGGGTGCTTTAACTAAAGTCCATTTGACGAGCTTTAGTTAAAGTGCCCCTGCTGTCATTTTCCAGCATGGGGATGGTGATACACGTGATGCTCCAGATGCTTTAATTAGAGCAACTTTTGGAGCCACTCTAATTAAAATGCCTCCCCCCACCAGAGTACATGTATACATGCCCAAAGAGGGCTTGATGGAAATTTGGGGTGTGGCCAGGCTCTTCTCTCAGAGTTAGGGTAGTGGAGGACTTGACACAATGTGTTCCAAATACTGCTATATACATGCCTTTTGTGCTGTTTTCAAGAATGTAGGAGAGTAAGCCTCTGGATCTCCAGCTCAGTTACCACAGAGGTTTTTGCAGAGGTAGTTTCGCAGAGGTAGTTTCCACAGTGTCATACTCCTACAAATGAAACTGTCAGTGGACCAATTACTGATATACCACAGAGACAAAAAATAGTGCAAATGGGTTTCTAGTTTCCTAGATTAGCTACTAAAATGCCTCCAGCAATTTAGATTAGGAAGTAAAAGTGTAATTGAGCTGTATCTATCTGAGATTTCATGCTCACTACACCTTCATAAATAGGAAGATAACTGGATTTCTTGCTCTTAAAGCACAACATGCTCCTTCAAGAGCTAAAGACAAATCTTATTTAACTGTCAGGCATTTTGGTTTAGGACACCATTAGAGTGAATCTCAACATTCCAGCCAACAGAAGGCAGTGGTGCACTTGTGCACACACTTACCAGTCAGTATGCTGCGGCTCTGTTTTCATTACATGAAGTGCCTCTAACACATGCTTCAACGAAGTATGTTCTTCTGTGTAACTCTGTTAAAGAGTATTATCCTTACTGCTTTTATTGGGTCCACTTAAAAGACCAAATGCCACAACTGCTAAATTAAAGGTAGGACCTGTGATGCTTAAAGATGTGATTGGATAATGCACAAAACTCCTCCTTTTCTCTGCCCCAGACTATTTTTGTCTCTAAGTCTCAAACTCGCTCCTTCTGGGTTTTGGGCCTAGCCTTTTCTCTTCAGCCACTACTGCTGTCACGTAGACAAGCATATGATATGAGGTGTCTCTGCACCTTCCTTGAGCTTTTCCCTCTCCCCCAACACTCACTGCTGTTGGCCAGTTTGCCTGACAACTTTTCAAATTAAGCTAACAGGTGATTTCAGATCCAGAAAGGACTAGGTAAGGAATGTGACTTCCCTTCTCTGGCTGCCACCCAAAAGGTGGAAGGCTTCAGGAGGGGCTAGTGTTCCTTCTCTCTGGACACACAGTTGTGAATAATATTCAAGTTTTGTTTTTTAATGGAAATAATCAAAGCACTATTACAGTTATGAATTCTAAGTGTTGAATAAAGGCTGTAAATTAAATTAAATCCCATGGACTTCTGTAGTTTTTGCCCCCCTCTTCTTCCCTTTTTTTTTCCCCATCATCATGTTTTGGAGGCAGGAGTAAAGGGTAAGTCAAGTAACAAAACTCCCCCTCTTTCCCAGGCTGCGCTATACAAAGAGAGAAACTCATTTATGCAGAAGACAGATCTTTTGTGTGCCTGGTCTGAGATTGAATCAGGCCTCATCCCCTTTCACTCTAAATACAAGAAAGTCTACTTCAGTTATGTTCTCTCCAACATAAAGATGGAGTATCTGTATAATTTAAACAAAGTAAGCCCCATGAAAGCAAAAACTGTACACTGTCCAATCCTGCTGGGTGAAGGTAAGAGAGAAAAATAACTACCATCTATTTTGTGGTCCATATTGCTTAATGTACTACTGGAAATGCTCAGTTACTACAGGGATGAGGACTGTGTAAGAATATGTAAACAGTTCTGTTCTGTTCTGTTCAAGTGGAGAGAATTTTTAGGATAAATCTAATTTGTCCATCCCACAGCACTAAGATCTGGGCCTAGTTTTGCCCAGTGGCCTGGCTTCATTTGTTCCTTAAACAGAATCTCTCCAAACTTGGAAGGAACCCTTCATAGATATGCTCTAAGTCTGCTTGAAGTCTCCCAGCTGTGCTGACTTATGCAATTATCCACGATTTTTCTGTAGTAGCTCTCATTGTTCTGGGCTCTTCAGGTGCAGTAACATCAGGCAATACTTAGACTGTGTACACATGTTCAAATGATCTTGAAGAATTTGCCTGGGTTTGTTCTCCTGGTAGAAAAACTTACCTGGAGACACCTGAACAGACATACATATGCTGAGCTCCTGAAAAGGAGAGCTTGCAGTGCTGATACTGCACATGTAGGGGTCCTGTGCATGCATCTCAGCATCCTCTGCAGGCTCCCTCAGTCTGCCTGGTGACAGATGACAGCAGTGCACAGGGCAGCCCTAATTGGCTGACCCAGACTGCTTAGTGTCAGCCTGTGTCTCTCTGCAGCACACTGTAGGGATTATGTTCTGTTCCCTGCTTGGCTGGAGCAGTCAAGTATAGCAAGTGATGCACTGGGTGCATCGACACGAGATGCTAAATGTTCAGTAGACTAATTCTACTGTGCATTGGCACAGCAGTCCAAAACCATGCTAATGTGCTAATGTAGAATTAGTCTACTGTGCATCAGCATCACAAAAAAGTGTGTGCTGGTGCTACTGCACAGTAGCGCCAATTATGGCACATTAAGTTAGTACCTGTTATTACAGGTACTAAACAATGCACCGCAATTACAACATATTAACAAATGTGTAGGTGCACCCACTGTCCCCTAGGTAAGAAAACAAAGCACCCTGGAGGACTGTGCTGTGGCTTCACTCAGAAGAGAACATGTACAGACATTTGCTCTCCCAGGAGAAACTTTCTTGGGAGTGATTCAACCGTGGTTATTCCCAGGTTATTTCCACCTAGAGCACCTGTTTTTGCTCTGGGGGAAAAATTCCTAACATTTTTAACTCTACCAAGAGAAATTGAACATCTGTATGTCTGAGAGTCTTAGACGCTCAAATTACTAATTTGTATAAAGTCTCAATTTTAAAATTATGATATCTAAAAAATGCAATTTTAGAGCTGTATTGTTCCTCTCGATGGAAGTCAACTAGCACTAGGTGTCTTGGGGTATGCTATTCTGGAGAACCACAAACACCACAAGAATCAGGGCTTACCTAGAGATTTCTGCTACCATGGACACCCCAGGTCATTCTCTAGTGATTCCTGAAGAGACACTGATCTTCCAGAATCTGGAACTTCCTCTCTAAAAAGATGTTACAAGGTTTCTTTTGTGCATATCAGAAACAGTTCAAAGGTGTTTCCTGTGCTGAGTGTCTGCAGACTTTATTTCAGTGGAGTATTAGATACACAATTTTTATTTTAGCTTTAAAGGAGTTAATGCAGCTTTAATGACTAGCCTGAAATAACCACATGGTGGTAGCAGAGAGTCATAAATGAGGAAAACTACAAGCCTTAATGAAGAGCCACAGAACCAAACCAGTTTAATGGACCAGAACTTTGGCAAAAAGACTCTTTGAACTGTGCATCATTTTAATATTTATTCCCTTCAACTGCTGCTTTTATGGGCAAACTTCCTTAAATATGCTGACAAAATTTTGCATCAAAATAGCTCAAAATTTTGCAGCAACATGGCTTTACTGCAATAGCGCCTGTCCTCTCCCACAGCATCTTATTCATGCCATGTCAGAGAATTAAAGTTGTTACAGGGCACGTCTACCCATGCAAATGCTAAACAAACCCTGGGCAGGCATCTACATGTGCAGGAATTTGGGAGCAGATTTGCTGCTCCTGGCAGCAGTCGGCTTCTGCCCCCTAAGGCCCAGCACCAGCCCCCTGCAACAGCCAGGGGGAGCTGGAGGCTCTGGCCATAGCTGCTTGCAGCTGGCAGCCATGTTTAAAAGGCAGTGCGGCTCCCTGCTCCCTTGCACCTGCATTCTGGGCCAGAGAACCCTGCAGAGTTCTCTACCATCCTGTTGCAGCTTTGTCACCACAGCCTGTGCCCACCACCATGGCTGCTCTACCCCCAGGCCCTGGGAGAGACATCCAGCACCCCAAGCTTCTGCTGGAAAACTTGGTTGCCATGCTGCACTGCCTCACTGACTGCCGCCTGGCCCAGGTCAGTCTCAGCCCTGGCGGTCTCCCTGTGTGGCATGGCTGCCTGCCCAGGCTCACCATGCCATCTCCAGCCCCCTGCCACTGCACTGCTGCTGCCTGGACCCCATGTTGCTGGCCAGACCCCAGCAGGGACACTGACGACATGCACCTGGATGCCACCACTGCTGCCATCCATGCTCTCCTGGAGCTCCAACAGTGCCACCTGTGGGCCCACCTGGTCAGTCACGACTGGTGGCTATACATTGTTCAGAGCATCTGGGACTATAAGCAGTGGCTGTAGTCCTTTCACATGACCCGGGCCACCTTCCAGGATCTCCTCGACCTGCTCCACCTACACCTGGAACAGCAGGATACTACCATGCAGTGGCCCCTCCCCATGTGCACCTGGCTGGCCATCATCCTGCTCAAACTGGCCATGCCTACCAGTCTTATTTACGCTGGCCACCTCTTCAGCATGGGCAAGGTGATGGATGGGGAGGCTGTCCTGGAGGTTTGTGGTGCCCTCCAGGATGTGCTGGGGCACACTGTGCTGTGGGTGCACGACCTCTTGGTGGTGGTGGTGGGATTCTGTGCCCTGCGCTTTCCCCAGTGCATCAGGGCCCTGGATGGGAGCCACATCCCTGTCACCTGCCTGCCCCACAGCAACTGCCCCTACTACAGCCAGTGGGGCCTCCACTCCACTTGTGCTTAAGTCTGTCGTCAACCACCGGGTGCCTTCACCAATGTGAGTGCCAGCTGGGTGGGCAGCACCCATGACATTCAGGTCTGCGACTTCACCCTTCCAGCCCTAGTAGAGAATGGGCACTTCACGCCAGGTGGGCGCGGTGGCCATCCTGTCCCTCCTCATTGGGGACCCGACTTACCTGCTCCTCTGGCTCATGCAGCCCTATACTGGACAGCTGGAACCCCACCAGGCACACTTCAACAGGTGCCTGGGCTGGACCCTGGTGGAGTGCACCTTCAGCCACTTGAAGGGATGCTGGTGCATCCTCACGGCCAGCCTCGAGGTCACTGGGGCCAGCAATGTCCCAGGTCATTGTTGCAGCCTGCATGCTGCATAATATCTATGAGGCCCAGGGGGAGCTCTTCTGCAAGGCTTGGATGGACGAGGTGCAGCAGGCAGAGGATGCCTGCCTTTGGGAGCACAAGCTGCAGCAGCAGCGACAGCAATGAGCCCTCCTGCTGAGGCCCTGGGTGAGCCACTTACCTGCCAGTGGGGGCCAGGGCACTGGCCGACTGCCTTCTTCTGCACTCCCTGCTGTAGGCTGGACAGCCAGCCTCAGCCCCCAGCCCCACCGCACCCCCCTGGCACCATGCTCATTGTGAAGAGTTCTCAGAAGAACACTTTATTCCCCTCCACAAACACAGACCCCCTCCACCCTATCTCCCCCACAACAGAGCAATTCCTCCTCACTCCTCCATAACAGAGCCCTCTGTCCTCCCTCCCTCCCTCCCTCCCTCTCCCTGTTCACCCCGACTCCATGCCACCCCTGGAGCAGGAGCTGCCTGCAGAAGAGCCAGTACTGTGTGTGGGCCCTGCTGGCAATGGCCACTGGCTGCATGAGGGGAAGCCAGCCGTGCTGGCAGACCAGTGGCCACCCGCACTCCCAGGGAAGCCCTCCAGCCACCAGTCTTGCTGCAGCATGTGCACCTGCGGTGGTGCAGCCAGAGGCTGAGGGGCTGGGCTCCTGTCCCCAGGCTCTGCTCCATAGGTGCCCCCACCCCACTGATGCTCTATGGGTTGGCAGGGAGGGGAGAGGGTCTCTCTGGTTTCAGAGTGAGGGGGAAGGGGAGTCTGTTGTTGGGGAGGAAAGAGGGACAGGGTCTTTGTTTGTGGAGGGGAATAAAGTGCTTTGCAGAAAACTGTCAGTGACTGCTTTCCACCAGGGCTGGCAGGGTGGAGTTCAAGAACACGCAGGCATCATGTGCACTGCCAGCCCAGCTGGTGCTCATGTTGGTGAAGGTGCCCCCGTAGTTGATGATAGCCTCCAGCATGGTGAAATGAAAGCTCTGCTGGCTTTAGTAGGGGTGGTTGCTGCGGGACAGGCAGGTGATGGGGATGTGGGTCTCATCCAGGGCCCTGATGCATGGGGGGAAGCCCAGGGCATGGAACCCCTACCACCACCTCCAGCAGGTTGTGATCCAGAGCCTGGTGTCCCTCAGCACATCTTAGAGGGTGCTGCAGAGCTCCAGGATGGCCTCCCCAGTAGTCACCTTGCCCATGCTGAAGAGGTAGGTGATGTAGCACAGGCTGGTAGGTGTGGCCAGCTTGAGCAGTGCAATGGCCAGCCAGGGCTGTACAGACAGGGGCAACTGCACAGTAATGGTCTACCAGTCCAGGTGCAGGTGGAGCTGCTTGAGGAGCTCCTGGAAGGTGGCCTGTGTCATTTGAAAGGACTCCAGCCACTGCTTGTTGTCCCAGGTGTTGTAAATGACATTCAGCCACCAGCCCTGGCTGGCTGGATGGTCCACAGGTGGCAGGGCTGGAGCCCCAGGAACTCATGGAGACCACTGGTGGTGGCATCCATGTGCGTGTTGTTGGTGTCCCTGCTGGGGTCTGGGTGGCAGCTTAAGGGCTAGGCAGCATCATTGTGGTGGCAGGGGGCCTCAGGCATTGCTGTAAACTTGGTCAAGCAGCCACACAGCACAGCGGGGCAGACACGGCTGAGACTGACCTGGGCCAGGTGGCGGGTGCTGCAGCAGCAAAGCATGGTGAGCAGAGTGGTGAGCAGGAGCCTAGGGCATGGGTTGTCACTCTGGGGCCTGGGAGTAGAGCAGCCATTGCGCAGTGGGCACAGGCTCTGGTGACAGAGCCACAGAGTGCTGTGCCAGCATGCTATAGACTGCTCTGGAGCAGACATGCAGGTGGCCATGCAGCTGGCTTTAAGGGAGGGCCCCTGGCCAGAGGCAACTGGCACAGGGCTAGAGGGGGCTGGGAGCAGGCTAGTGCCATGAGGAGCATATCTGCTCGCAAATGGCCACACATGTAGACACTTGCCCAGGGTGGGCTTACTGTGCATTAAATTACTGCACAGTAAACCCATATAACACTAATTGCACATGTAGACGTGTCCAGTAAATAAAGTACTAACCTGCTATGAAGTAAAAAGCTCCACAGGAGCTCATGTATAGATGCTGCCCCAGCTGGCTGGGTCGCAAGGGTGCTTTAGTGCTGGGGCTGCCTGCTGGCTCACCCCACACCGCCCTTGTATCCCAGGCAGCCCCTCCACAGCACGTTGAGCTGCGGGGAGCAGACACAGGCTGATAGACTGACCCCTGGGGTCCCCTGCCAGCCAGGGCTGCTCTGACTTGGCTCAATCTGCTGGGATCCCAGGCACATGAGCAAATGGCAATAAACAGAGAGAGAGATAATTAGCATTCCCCTGTCATTTCAACTGCATACAGTTGTTAGGATGGTCAGTCATTGATGAAAAGTAGTATGTAAAATTATGATCCCAAATCTATATGAATTTGTTAGTGATTTAGATACTACTGTGAAGGGAGTTGTATAATCTGAGCTGTGGGGTATTTTGAGGTTGCATAGGATAATAAAATTGACATGAATTGTTAAAGACAATCATAAATCATCTAACCTGGGGAGAACTAAAGAATAAAAACTTCCTGCATGAAATCATTTGTCCAGTCTTTCCACAAAAATCTATGGTTTGAGGAACAGAAACTTCCCAGACCAACAGATCTGGTGGTGGTTATTGGTCTTTAAAAGCCACAAAGCCTGAGAAACTCAGAGGAGACATGGAGTGTCATTAGACTTTGATGACTATGCATTCAAATGGAGCATACTTGGTCAAATTATTGGCTAAGATCCACACTATTTTAGAGGAAACTTTAGCTGAGGAAAGAAAAAAGGGCCATGCTTTTGTAGCAGAGGAATTCTTTGTAATGGTGGGACTAGCTGAGGACACTAGCTGCCAAGGACAGACTTAGAAACAGAAAATGAGGGTTGGAAGGGACCTCAGATGGTCATCTAGTCCAACCCCCTGATCAAAGCAGGACTGTCCCCAACTAAATTATCCAGCCAAGGCTTTGTCTACCCAGATCTTTAAAACCTCCAAGGATGGAGCTTCCAACACCTCCCTGGGTAACCTACTCCAGTGTTTTACTACCCTCCTAGTGAGAAAATTCTTCCTAATATCCAACCTAAACTTCCTTTGCTGTAACTTGAGACCATTGCTCCTTGTTCTGTCATCTGCCAGCACTGAGAACAGTCTAGCTCCATCCTCTTTGAAACCACCTTTTAGGGAGTTGAAGGCTGATATTAAATCCCCTCTCAGTCTTCTCTTCTCTAGACTAAATAACCCCATTTCCTCCAGCCTCTCCTCAGAAGTCATGTGCCCCAACCCCTAACCATTTTCATTACCCTCCGCTGGACTCTCTCCAATTTGCTCACCTCCTTTCTGTAGTGGGGGCCCCAGAACTGGACAGTACTCCAGATGTAGCCTCACCAGTGCTGAATAGAAGGTAATAATCACTTCCCTTAATCTACTGGCAACACTCCTACTAAAGCAGTCCAGTATGCCATTAGCCTTCTTCTTAACAAAGGCACACAGTTGGTTCATATACGGCTTATTGTCCACTGTTAGCCCCAGGTGCTTTTCTGCAGAGCTGTGGCTTAGCCAGTTGGTCCCCAGCCTGTTCTGGTGCATGGGATTGTTCCTTCCTAAGTGCAGGACTTGACATTTGTCCTTATTGAACCTCATGAGTTTTCATTTAGTCCAGTCCTCCAATTTGTTGAGATCTCTCTGAATCATAGCCCTACTTTCCAGTATATTTATTACTCCCTGCAGCTATGTGTTATCTGAAAACTTGCTAAGGGTGCACTCTATCTCATCTTCCAGGTCACTGATGAAGATATTGAACAAAACTGGCCCCAGAACTGACCCCTGGAGTACTCTGATACTGGCTACCAACTAGACATAGAACCATTAACTACTACCCTCTGAGCCCAGTGGTTCAGCCAGTTTTTTGTCCACCTTACACACCATTCATCCAACTTGTACTTCCTTAGCTTGCCTGAGAGAATGTTGTGGGAGACTGTATCAAAAGCCTTGCTAAGGTCAAGATATCACATCCATTGCTCTCCCTGCATCCACAGAGCCAGTCATCTCACAGAAGGCACTCAGGTTAGTCAGGCATGACTTGCCCTTGGTGAATCCATGCTGACTCTTCCTAATTACCTTCTCTTTCAAGTGCTTAGAAATGTATTCCTTGAGGATCTGCTCCATGATTTTTCCAGGGACTGAGGTGAGGCTGACTGGTCTGTAGTTCCCTGGATTCTCCTTCTTCTCTTTCTTAAAGATGGGCACTATGTTTGCCATTTTTCAGGTGTCCAGGACTTTTTCTGATAGCCAAGCATTTTCAAAGATGATGGCCAGCACCTCTGCAATCACATTGGCCAATGCTCTCAGCAGCCTTAGGTGCATTATGTCCAGCCCCATGGACTTCTGAATGACTAGCTTTTCTAAATAGCCCCTAACCTATTCTTTTGCCAGTGTTGGCTGCTTATCTGCTACCCAAACTGTGCTGCCAGGTGCAGTAGTCTTGGAGCTGATCTTGCCTGTGAACACTAAGGTGAAAAAGACATTGAATACTTCAGCCTTTCCCACATCGTCTGTCACTAGGTTGCCTCCCCCATTTAGTAAGGGCCACACACACTTTCTCTGATCTTCTTGTTGCTGACATACTTGTAAGAACCCTTCTTGTCATCTTTCACATCCCTTGCTAGCTGCAACTCCAGTTTTGCTTTGGCTTTCCTGATTTCCTCCATGCATGCCCAAACAATACTCTTATACTTCTCCATAGCTGTTTGTCTAAGTTTCCACTCCTTGTAAGCTTCCTTTTTTGTGTTTTAACTCACTGAAGAATTCCCTGCTAGGCCAAGCTGTTCTTCTGCCATACTTGCTAGTCTTCCTGCAGCTCAGGATGGTTCGTTCCTGTACCCATAGCAAGGTTTCTTTAAAGTACATGATTTGCAAGTGAATCCACGTGCAGTTTTGAAACAAATGCTCACCTCATGGCTTCTTAAACTTGGTAAAGGCTCAGGGCTGGACAAAGGCATAGGCAAACTGGGCGTCTGCCCAGGGCCTGAACAGAAAGGGGGCCTGAAAATGTTAATTTGTCTGATTATTGTTATCATTATCTCTGGTGATGGGGAGACCCAATACTAAAAGTTTGCCCAGGGCCACCAGGAATCTAGGTACAGTGCTGCAAAGGCTCCCTCTTGCATGTATTAATCTTGCATTCTTTTCTGTACAGTAGCAAAGTTTGACAGCAACAGTGCCATTCCCCCCAAACTATCCTAAAAGCTAGTATTTATAGTGACCTTGAGGAAAGTTGGAAATGGGGCCCTGAATCTCCCTCAGGCTGAGGAGGGCCTAGAACCCAGGACCTGGCCCTTTAACAAAGAAAGGTCTGGCAGACCATGGGACTTGGAAGTTGAGTCTGGATAGGAGCAGAACTTGTTATTCTGAACCTGAGCTACTCCTCAGTTTCATATACAAAGCCTTCATTTAAAGAAATAGATACCAATTATGCACAAGTTTGTTTATTAATTTAAATTTACAGACAGGCAGTTTTTGATTCTTGATACAGAAAGTAAAAGTGATGCCAGGTGCATGAGCTGTCCTTGCCAGGTGCATGAGCTGTCCGGCTCCAGATGGGCTGCCACATTTTTTGTCTTTGTAGACGTATAAGTAAAACTACATAGTAACCTGGAGCAGTCATATGTTACCTCTCAGCTCCGTGTTCTTGGGGAACCCTGGCACAGGACACAGCCTGTCTGACTCACAAAGAATTCTCCCCCTCCCCTCCTCTACCTGAATAAGAACTGATTACGAAAGACAATGAAGATGCAGTGGGAGACGCACCTAAATCCCTCCAGATAAGGGTGACAAGAGTGAAACAACTGTCCTAGGTCTCATTTGCATCCAAGATGGAACCAGATGACAGTTCAGTTACATGGAAGATGGAGAACAAATAGCTCGAAGCAGAGACTGCAGTGAATTCTGGGATCAGAGAAGCAGGGGAGCACCGCATGATGGGGAATCTGTGCTCCAAATGCTAATCAACCCATGTTCACACACACCCAGCTCAGCATTTATCAGACCAGGGTAATACTGTAATTGTTTGTGTTTGTTTTTCCTTTGCATGTCTATTACTTTTAGTACCATTATATATTTCATATACTTAGCAGTAAATAACTTTTATAGTCAAACTGGTAGTAACTGGGTATATTTTTCCTTCTCTACTTCTCCTTCCTCACGTGCTCTGCAGCAACGCTTCTTTTACCTAAGCTAAAGTTCCCTGTGAAGCCCAAAAATACTGTGGGGTCTGCTCATCAAGAGGCTAAAGATTGGGACGTGCTGAGTTTAGAACACATAAGGGGATCAGCTTGTACAGGCTGATTGACCCAGTTTGATTCAGACGTGCCCTAATAAACTGAATGCTGGTCCATGAGGGTGTCAGCTGGACACCCAGCCAGATTCAGAGCTATTCTGTTTAACTGTGTGCTTGTGTCTGACTGCAGTTTATTGTTGCTCTGATGAACTGATTCTTGGCATATGAGGGTGTCAGCCTGTCCATGCTGATCAACCCGGCTGGGTCAGGCGTGTCACATTAATCTGTGTGTGTTTGTGTGTATGACTGAGTTGGTGACTGGAGGAACCCAGCCCCATTGACACTCAGTCCTGCAAGATAGCTCCATTGGGGGTGAGGACTTGCAGAAGGGAGATATACAGCTCCATATAGAAACACAAGTAACACAAGCAGCACATTGATAGAATTACCAAAACCCTAGAAACGTGTCCTTAATAAATGAGCACACCCCAAAGTGATGGGCAAATCTGGTAACACATAGCAACATACAGACATGCAAGGATTTGAGAAGAAGTGAAAAACAGCTCAAAGCCAGATCATCCCTGTCTAAACCAACCCAGAAAAATGGTTTTCTAACCTTCACTTAAAAACTTCCAGCAATGGAGATTCTACGACCTGTCTCAGCAATCTGCTCCCGTGCTTAACCACCCTCACGTTTCCAAAAAAATAACTTAAATCAAACTAGTGGCAATTTTTACTACATAAGGAGGCTTTACTGCTCCTTCCATTTAGCCAAAATGAAGAGTGCTTATCATGCCTGTCAACTTCAGACAGGCCTGGGGTAGAAGACCACTTCCATGGCAGACATTAACACCTTCTGGTATGTATGTACTTGGTGTTGCTTGATGACGTTTACAAGAGTAACAGAGTCAGCTTGTTTCTGGTGCCCTTTGGTGACACAATCCAGCTCTTTGTTATTTTCTCAGCAGATTTGTTGAAGTTGTTCTTTCTGTCTCAGTTACATTATTAATAATGTTCTGTCTGTTGGGTTTGTACAACCAGCCAATTCTTGTACAACCACACAACCTTTTTTCTCTAGTGCAGAGGAGTACCTGGATCAACTTTCTTTCCAATGCTAAGACTTCCCAAGGAGAGCGGCAAAGAGTCAAATACTTCTGCACCTACATCAGCTCCCTCCCCTCTTCTCCAGTGTACATAATTGTACACCGAAGAGGCACCATTTAACCTATTTCGATCCCATAAACCTCACCAGAGCCCCTAAGGAAGAGCTAGGTCTAAGCTTTCTCCTAAGAAACCCTGTTTTTGAGAGTGCTACAAGGTAGCATTTCTTAGAACAAACCCTGCACTGAAAACTTCTGCACCGTTACTTGAATTTTACATTCCAAAGTGGTCCTTTGTGTAGCCCTATGGTCTTCACAGGGTCAGGTTTCTGCTAGGACAAAATGTATTTATACACTAATTCCTGAGTGTACCCTGATACGTGGGTGTTAAACATACGGCCTGTGGGCCAGCCAGATCTAATTCCAGAGGGCCAGGAATTTAGGGAAGGGGCAAGTGTGGCTAGAGCCTGCCACCAAAACTCCAGGGTATGGACCCCATTGGGGATGTTAGGGGCAAGCAATAGCTGCATGAACCTCCTTGCGGCAGCTGCCATTCACCCTGCCACCACTGCTGCTAAGCTTGCTACTCCAGCCAGTTTCAACTCATCACAGTCCAGATCTGTCCTAGAGGCAAGTTGGACACCCCTGCCCTAACACATCTGTCCAATCTATTGATGTGCAGTACCTGAGCCTGCTGTGAGTTTAGGGAGAATGTTTATAAAGGGATGGGGTGGGGAGGGAAGGAAGAGGAGGGCAGTTCTGTCCTTCTGGATCATTAATCAGGCCATCAAGATGGATAAGATAAAGGAAGTGTATTGAAAAAAAAGGTTATGGAATCACCATGTGTTCTGACAATAGCCATTTCATTAAAACAATAATTATAAGATAAACATCACTTATAATCCTGCTCTCACAGATTAGGATTAGTGGTAGTTATATGCCATAATCTCTTTCGGGATCTTTGTTTACGTGGTTGTGATGATTAATATAATACTAAACCACTATGATTCGGATGATCTCAGCATACCATGAAAACCAGACAAGTATGGTAAGGGTTACTCCCTCCCTGAGGTCTGACATGATGACATCAATGGGAAGTTGTCAGCCATCTTTGGGTGTGTGTTAGTTGTTGCAATCAAGCCCTTCTGAGAGCATGATGTCTCCCTTTTCCTGAGCTATTGGTGCTTGTGAACTAATCACTACTCATTGCTCTAAGGGTGTGAGACACCCCACTCTTGCTGGCAGTTTTAGACATCATTGGCCATTAATGAAAGCACTTGGGCCTCCTACAGAAAGGCTAGAGATTTATGTGGAGGGGTAACTTAGATTTAGAAGCTCCCATCCCATTGACCTTCAGTGGGATTTGTGCTACTAAGTCATTTAAGTGCTTTTGAAACTTCCACTTTAAGTGAAGTGGAAATGTCTCAGAAAGTGTCCTCCACTGACCACATACTGAAACCCTTAAAGCTGAATGGGGTGAAAAGACAAGATAAACCCCCAACTTTGTTGAGATTTGAGTGTTGCAATGTAGTTCACAAGGTGCTGTACCCAGAGGTTTTTCAGAAGCTTTGTGCTTTGTGCCTGTTTAAAGTGGTACATTATGCCAAGAACACATTGTACCATAGCCCTAAGATTTGAACTACTTACCATGAGGGTTGTCAGTACTATTTAAAACATTGATTCAGAACCTCAGCCTGATGTAATTCAATTGAAGTCTGTAGAACCATGCTGATTTACACAAGCTGAACATTCAGTACTTTGCTTTTAACTTCTCAGACCACAAACAGGTTGATACCTGGTGTTACACTTTCATTCCTTTTCTTTGCTAGTAATCCTCCTCCTATCATGTGATCCCACTTGCTAAGAAAGACCACTTGGTCCTCTGCCCTAGCATGAGTGGTAACCTCAGCAGAAGTAGTAAGTGTGGACCTCCGTTATATTATATTACTAAAAGGGGGATGCTGGTAGGATATATTTTGTGAAGGCCCTTTGACTTGAAAATTTACCTCTCTTTTTGCTCTGCCAGATATGGAATATATCAGGAGTAGGCAACCCCCAGCATGGGTGCCAGAATGTGGCACTCGAAGGCATTTTGCTTGGCACACATGCCTCTGGGTGGATGGCAGGGAAGGGGCTGGGGCTACACGGCAACAGCAAGGATTGGGCCCCTCGTAGCTCCCCTGTCATCCACCCCAGTACACCAACATCTTACATGTTGAAGTTGTGGATGTTTTCAGCAGGCATTCTGCCCAAAAACGTTGCTGACTTCTGGAATATATTAACATTCTAGCAGGCTGTGGGGCCTGACTTTTTTCCTAGGCTCCAGTGAAGGTTATATAGCTCATTAGGATATGGGGATTGTTATATGAGGTTTGTTGGGCAGGTTTATGAGAACTTAATAATAGTATTTCAACAGCTGGTGTAAGATCTCAGACTGTGGTACACATTTTCTCTTTAATTGATGCATCTCTGTTGTGTATAATATACATTACTAGCTATGCACAACTACTTAATGTGAATGCCAGGGCACTCAGGTTTGATAAAGATGCTAGAAGTACATTTCCCTTTCTAAGGAGAGTGACAAATGTATCTATATAAAACAAAGCTCTGTGGGTTATAGAGACCACAGAGACTTCTGAACCCTGTCTCCTATGAGCCACTTCATTCACGCTGGAGCACTCTACAGTCCTTGAAAAGGCAGCAGAATTCTGCTGTAGGTAACTATCACAGGTCCCAATACAAGCACCATGAAATCAAATTGAAATACTCCAGTTAATCTCAGTGGAGTTTTCAACAGCCCCATAATGAGTCCTCAGCCAGCAAATCTCATTCACATGGCTCATTAGAGAGTTCACTTTTCTTGTAGTGCATAGCATAACCTGATAAGAAACTAAATGCCTCCTCCTGAGCATCTTGAAGGTTTCTAAGAAGTGAAAAGATTACATCAGTCCTTTGGCCATGATCCTTCACAAACTTTGTGTCTCTCTGGATGGTGTGTTGGGTATCTTGTTACAAAAGCATTGCAGGCTGTAGGGGTATAGTTTGTTAGATGAGAAGCTTATTCCAGTATTGCTGGTGCCCGGCATTCAAAACTAACTAATCCAATCCCCCCGCAAAAGATTGTGAGAATAATTAAAATTGAGTTATTTTTGCCTGGCTTGTAGTTTCTGAACATTTGGGTCCAAGTGGTCATGTTTTCAAGCTTACTCAGCTGAATTACTGGTTATTACCTTTTATCTTACTTGCTCTTTTTTTCATTTTTAGTAATATTTCAATTAACCTCACCAATGAGGCAGAAGTAACAGTGTCAAATGACTGGCTTTTACATCTATGGTTCTTGATTACTGAAATATAATCAGAGCACAAGTTTAACTTTATTCATGGGTATCTCACTATAATTCTGGCAACTCTCCTGCTGAGTAGTGTGGTATTGTGAACTACTCTCCTGAGACAGCCAGGCTACAGTCTTTTAATACTGCCAATGAGAAGCTACACCATCAATGACTAGTTGAGGCATGTAAAGCTGTGGCTTGCAGTGGGAAAGTGATGCCCTTTGAAAATGATCTATCCTTGGAATCTGAAAGAAAAAGTGTTGGCAGTTTTCCACCTCCACTTCTAAACCTTGCTGTTCCAAATCCAGGCATCTCGACCTGACTGTGGGTGTGACTTTCTCTGCTGCTTTCTTTGGGAACATTAGCCAGAAGGGCTAGTATGAAATGGTGCAATAAAAGATTAGGCAAGACTGGCATCAGTATATACATTGCCTCACTGTCTGCCAGTCACACCTGTTTTTGCTTCCCTGCAAAAAATAAGTCTGAACTCTGGAAAAGCTTGTCTAAACCAGTTGGTTTTCCCAGTGAAGTAGAGTCAAGGTTGGAACAGAACAAGTGCTTTCATTCATGTAAACTCTCAAAAATTTCAGTTTTCAAATCTTTTTTCTGTCACTCAGCTCCACCAGCATCCAAAAGAAACATATTTCCATACCAGAGTCTTTAGGGCTGGAATACAAAACCCATTTGTACGTGTCCGATTTATCTTGTGCAAACTCACATGAATACCACCTTTCCTATCCCTCCAACCCTTTCCAAATTATTGATTTCCTTACTTGGATTTGAGAAGAGGCCCAAATAAAAGAAAAAAACTAAACAAGTACAGCTAATGAGTTTGTGGAATTTATAAGATTTGCCAAAGAAAAACACTGAAGTTCAAGCCTGAAAGTAGCTCCACATATTTTAAGTATGGCAAATCATTTTTTGAAATTGGTGTTGATTTTTTAAAATACAATATAAAAATCAGAAAAAAATGAAATGTACATGTGAACACAAATGATCTCACATACAATAAGCAATAGAAGGAAAATAAAAAGAAGAAAAGGAGGAAAGAGGGAGGGATAGGAGAGAAGTGCAATGAGCAACATTCTAGCTACCAAAGTATTCCAAGAATTCCTTCCAAATTGCAGCAACATTTTCAAAGCTGTTAAGCCTCATAAACATGACTCTATAGATGCCAACTATGAAATCTCATTGCAGCAAATTGCAGCCTTTGGAGATTTCAGACTTTTTCAACACAGCAATATGTATGTGTTACTGTGTGTTGTTAATAAGGCCCATTGTAAGACTGTGATTTGAGAAGAAGTCAGTTTGAATTCCTGTGTTTGCTGTACATAAACACTGTAACACAAGGAGAGAGGTGCAGAGGTTTCTGGGAAACTGCACCTCAGGCTGCTGACAGGCAAAACTCATGACGTATGACTGTGTATGTATTAAGGCACGGGGGGTGAAAACTGCAGGCATGGCAGCCCCTGCTGAGGCAATGAAGCCTGCTAGGTTTCAAGGAGTTAGGTGCCAGGGTTTCTGGGAAACTGCATTTCAGGCTGCTGACAAGCAAAACTTGTGACATGGGTGACAGAAAGCAGGGCAGGTCAAACAATGCTGCCTTCTTTGCAGTTTTTCCATCCCTCCCCCAGAGCACTGGGATTGGAAGGGACCTCAGGAAAGGATGACAGCCACTGGCCATCTACACAGCCAATATGAGAACACTCCTTCCCCCTGGTTCCCCCCTTCTCCCCCTCCCTCTCCTTACTTTTTGTTTCCCTGCAGGCAAGCCCTGCCTGAGTTTTGAAACTTGAAACGCTTTGAAACTTTCAAAATGTTTTGACTGCCCTCATTTCATTTCATGGCTGTTTCGATGCTCTCTGTTTCATTTCGATTTTGCTGTTTCGAGCTTGAAACAAGTCGAAACATCATTGAAATGAAACTGCTGCCGAAATTTTGCACAGCCCTAATTAACATGTACTTACAAGGATATCAGCTCTCACAGCAGCCAGAGGAAACACTACAAGAACACATCAAAGGCATTCCTCAAGAAAATGCTGCCATCAAGAGCTGGGAGGAGCTGGCCGCAAACCAACTCCAATGGCACAACAACCTCTACCAAGTGGCAGCCCACTTTAAGGTAAAGCATCTGAATTATCTCAGCTGCTTCCGTTTGCTGGTTAAAACAGAGCCTTCTTTTCAGCCACCTCACAGGGAAGATCAGGAAGTGGCATTACACCAACACCAGACTCACCCCATGTCAGCTTTCTAAATTGTCTACTAGCTGTGAGCACTCTGTCTTTGGTGGAAAGTCACAGGAACTTAGATATTGAGACCTGTGGGTCCTCTCTACTTCCAAATCAGTCTGAGGAGAGTTTTAAAATGACTAATAGTTTTTTTCATAGACTTGGTGGGATTACATTTTTCGGACCTCTCAGTCACTCCAGTAGTGCAGATGTTGTACTTGAAACCCAGACCTTATAATTAGTTTATCTACATGTGAGTGTATAATGTCTATGACATCTAAAAATGTCATCACCTATGTTTCTATCCTGAAAATAATTGTTTCTGACTCACTTTTCCCTCATCAAATTCATAGTATAGGTGATGCTTCCTAAGCTAACAATTATCTACAAGAGGTTGCCCACCCCTTGTTATACTACTGGTCATTTGCTGAAACCACACTGAGAAATATAATTGAAAATTTGCTATACAGCCAATAAACATAGATTATGTATTTCTTTCTGCTTCACTCAGGCTGACATTGCTCCACACAAAATAATAGAAAGCTGATATGGTGTTAATGGAAATGTTAATGGTTAATAATGGAAAACTGATATGGACTCAATTAATAAAAAAAAAAAGGATATTAATGTAATTATTTCCATAAGCCCACATTAATTGATAAGGAGACTGTCACGTTCTCTTTTTTGACAAGATTATAAATTTGCTCAATAAAGGTACTAATTTTGACTTCTAGACCTCAGTAGGGAGTTGGACTTAGTACAATATAGTATTTTGGTTAAGAAGTTAGAATGATGCAAAATTGCCCTGACACATTAAATAGTCATTAAATACTGGCTAGCTGAAAGGTCTCACAATGTAATGCTATATGGGAATACTTATTAAGGGGGTGTGACTCTTGGGTAAGCCCACAGGGACTGGTCTTGGGTGAATCCTATTTAAAATTTGTATTAGTTACTTGGAAGAAAATATGAAGGGCCTAGCCCCCTGTGCACTTCCATTTAGTTATTGAAATGCCTAAAATTAGTCACCTATCCTGCAAAGATTGGTCCAAACAGAGTGGGGTTAGAACAGGAGATAAAAGGTCTGAAAAGTCAGTGGAGAGAGTTAGGTACCTTTGAAAGACAGTTCAGGCTTGGGCATTTAAATTCCCTGCATTAGCAATACAAAGAGGTACATACCTTTGGAAGGCCAAGAGGCACCTAGATCTATCCAACTGAAATTGCTAACAATGGCGAGTGTCTGAGCTTCTAGCTCTCTCTGGAGTTTAGGCATCAAATCAGAGTCATACACAAGGCATCTCCACTGACATGCAATCCAGTGTGTTTGGTCCTCCTTCTGAGAGGAGGCATCTTGATGACCCCTGGTGCTGCCTCCTACCATTTGCCTAATATCCCAGTCATTAGAGCAGTTACTGAGGAAATGGGAGACCTATGCTGTAGACCTTTTTCAGCCTGAGGGGATTCAACCTCAAAATCTCCTATCTTCCCTGAGAGTGTTCTATAGCATAGTCTGTGTAGGGGTAGGAGCCCAAATACACAAACAAAATTGTTCTGGGTATGCACAAAATAAATAACCCTATTTCTTTCAGCCTTTCCTCAAAATTCATACTTCCCAGGTGCCTAATCAATTTTGTTGCTCTCTACTGGACTCTTCATAATTTGTCCACATCTTTCTTCATGTGTGGGGCCCAAAACTCGACACAGGTGAGGCCTCACCAGTGCCAAATAGAGCAGAAGAATCCCTTTTTTTGATGTACAAGTGACACTCCTGTTCATACAACCCTGTATGCTGGCCTTTTTTGCAACAAAAGCATACGGTTAGCTTATATTCAGCTTATGGTCCACTGATAATTTCATTAGAATTTATGGACCTGATTGAGTAATCCTGATCCAGGCTTATGCTGGTTACACAAAGAAAGAAATTAAGATAATACAGTCAGGCATCAGAATCAGCCTGCATGATCCAGCTGCTCATGGTCATGATGGCAGGACTGGTAGGGAACCACAATACTGGGTTAATGGTTCTTGTTTGGGAACACAAGGATGGGAGAACTACATGATGAGCAAGGATCCTGATATGACCTATGAGAAGAAGGAAACAATATAGAGGAAGGAGTTTTCCTGGAAAGAAAAATTAAATTTTGTCAGGGCTTGCTTGCTCCCTACAAGCTTTAGGGCTAAAAATATCTAAGCATGACTTTTGTGTGAATAGGAAGTAGAAAGGAAAGTAGAGAAAGAGAGGAGGTAGAAAATAAAAGCAGACAAAGAAAAGTATGGAAATCAAGGGAGTGAAATGATTTTTGTGCACTTTCACATGATATAACTATCTGGAGAAATGTAATTGCTTTAATTAATTAATTAATTAATAAGTAATTACTTTTTTCTTAGGAGGGCAATTTTATCCATGCCAAGCATTGAAGAAATCTACTTGCATGTACTTCAATGTCTCATCTAACTTTCATTAACGTTAAAGCAAACTGGATTGAAGCCTTAAAGAGGAAGGTCTTACCTTTGCCAATGGTTTGAGAGAGTTCTTTTTAAGAGGGACTGTTTGAAAGATATTAAAATTAAAAATATCAGCCCTTTTCTTGGAAGTGTTTTGGAACTTTTCCACAGTCACATGAAACCTGGCTTGCAAGTCCTTCACTCAAGTACAAATTGTGTATTTCTGCCCATTTAAGAATAAGACTCCACCATTTTCCTGAAGAACACATGGGAATAGGATTGGAAAAGACCACCTATGTCACTGAGCGCGGTCTCCTGCTATCACATGAATACATACTATGTCAAATGAAAGGCCCACAGTTCTTACTACTGGCATCACTGTTCGTGTTCTTCAAATGCACCCAATACATTTATAACTCTCCTACCTCAGTGTGTTTGACAGTTCAGCATTGAGAGAGAAGTCAGGGTTGATTTTTTTTGGGGGGTGATCTCTTATTGGACAAACTGTATCATTGGGAGAAATGTTCAATACGTTTTTGGGCACAAAGTGACCTTCTTCAGGTCCCTTCAAGACCCTATCCTGAATGCACCTTGCATACTGATTTACAGTTGTGCAATATGGGTATAAGTGTCATGAAATATGATTTCTTCACTGACACCAGAGGCAGTGATTTACAGCCACACTGCAACAATGAATTAGTTCCTCGGTATGAAATAATGGGTGATTGCCCTTATGAGGCAAGGGCTCTCATTTTTTTGATTATTTTCCAGAACTCTGGGCACATACATAAAACAAGACTTTATAATCATGAACAGCTTCATGCAAATTACAATTCATTCACTGCGTGGCCAAGAAGCATGGGCTGGCACAATGGAACAGATTGAAATTAGAACACTTCATTCTTTGTCAACTTCCCAAGGCTAGAATTTCAAGTCAAGGTGGTTCTGGGAAAGGTAGAGCCCTGTTTGCAACATAGAAAACTTGCACCACACCTCACATGACAAACACACGTTGGTGGATTCAAGTTAACTCTAGTGTCTCTACCTGTTTTCATAGATGACAATCAGCATAAATGGCACAGCATAGATTCATAGATTCATAGATGTTAGGGTCGGAAGGGACTTCAATAGATCATCGAGTCCGACCCCCTGCACAGGCAGGAAAGTATGCTGGGTTCAGATGACCCCAGCTAGATGTCTGTCTAACCTCCTCTTGAAGACCCCCAGGGTAGAGGAGAGCACCACCTCCCTTGGGAGCCCGTTCCAGACCTTGGCCACTCTGACTGTGAAGTTCTTCCTAATGTCCAATCTAAATCTGCTCTCTGCTAGCTTGTGGCCATTATTTCTTGTAACCCCTGGGGGTGCCTTGGTGAATAAAACCTCACCAATTCCCTTCTGT